>NW_027107790.1:760520-781116 GCF_000696795.3 Halyomorpha halys | reverse complement strand
TTATTTTTATTTTAGTATGTATGAGATCATTCATCAATATTACCTATTGCCCACAACTGTGTGGCAGATTGTAATATCTATCAATAAATAAATCTATCAAAAAAAAAAAAAAAAAAGAGAAAATATGGTATTGTCGATAAAAAAATTATTGTACTTAACAGACGTATACTTTGTTGTCTGTTTAAAAGGCAAACTGTTGTGGGGACCAGATTGTGTTTTAAAGCGGAACTATTGAAATAAAAAAATAAGCTTTTTCACAGTAAATAAAAATAAAAAAAATTTGGTTTTTGAAGGGTCATTGCAGACAGATATTCATTCATAACTCATAACAACTAATTCATAACTCCAAACGACCAAGAAAAGAGAGAAAGACTCATTTTGTAAGTGATTAGTACAGAAGTATCTGAACCAATCACGTCTGCCACAAATGGTGTGTATTGATATCATTTCACCTTTGTTAATCGTTTTTATCGCATTTTACTGTTGGCTATTTGAAGTGATAGCATCGCTCCATATTGGCAAAATGGGCATGGTAAGATGTGAGGTTTAGTAACGAACGCATCAGTTAACTTCTTCGGCAAGTGGTCATTCCCTTTTTGTGGACCTCTGGCGGCTACAAAAGATGCCGCCGCCTACTAACCAAGGTGGACTCCCACTTTTGGTTGGATAATTGGCACTCGCCAAGATTCATTTCTCGGGACCGCCATGAAATAAATATTTACTTCCCTAACTGTGAATCGAACCTACAACGTTTCAAACTGGGCACTCAAGGAATTATGTCCCAACCCCTTACTGAATCTACAAATCTCAAGTTAATTAAAATTTGAAACTGCTGTCCTAAAAACGTGTAATTTTTAACTTCACCACTTATTGACAGGGGCTATATATGTGTTCAGTGATAATAATTAATTATAATAATAGTTTTATAGAATTGAAATCGTATATTAATATTCTGTGAAATTATAAATTTCTTTTATTTAGAATATGTACCTCTCGGCAATTCATTGAAATATATACTTATAGAAACATCATCCTCTAATGTATATTCGTCAATGCCTGAACTAATTTTACTCTGCATTTATATATTTTTGTTTCCATGATTGTCAGCAACATAATAACTGAAAGTAATTTGAAAATGAATAACAAATATTAAATTGGAAAATTTCGGCTTATCGAACCTTTAACACAATTTACTTGAGGTAAACTTAATGCTCTAAGAAAATTGGGAAGATGTTTTATGGTTCATAAAAATTTTGAACTTAAAAAAAAGTCGGACTTAATGAAGTATAATATAGAATAAATACCTTTTTTTTTTTTACCTCAATAACTCCTTTGCTATCCATTAGCTAAAAATGGAGTTTTCATTGTGATCAATAGTAGGAAATTTTTTGTAGAAAGCTGGTCCCGGTGGCGGTCAAAATTGTTATTTTTTAAGATTCTGCTATTTTTGAACCTTTCTTTACCGCCACTGGTCTTCCTTCAATCAACTACAACATGGTCAGCCCGTAATCTTCCATAGGAAGTTGTATATATTTTTTATTATATAATGACTCGGGAAATTTAGACGGTAATTAGGTAATTCAGTCGTTAAATTTTTGTATACTTTTTATTTATTTAACTTGTACATACATTTGACAAGTTGGGTATGATTTTGGAAACCTTTGCCTGGCTTGTTTTCTAGCCCCCTTAACTTTTTACTCCAAATTTGAAGGTGTGGTTGTGTTTTACATAATTATAAAATATATAACTAGATATCACGTAATTTGCTATTGTATTTTACTTTTAATTATTATTATTATTGTTATTACAAAAATCTACTTTTCCATTAATTTAGGAAGCACCTTGGCCGGATGCCCGTGATATTTACAACTTTCCCACCTGCTATTTACGCCACTGCATTTGATAGAATCTTTTATAAAAAGAGTGAAACTTGATATTCTAAAGTCAGATCATTAGAATTTAATTAACTTTGTGAAAATTCTTTTTCTGATAAATTGCACAATTTTCTTTTTGGTTATATTAAGTATTTAGTGAATGTCTACTTATTTAATTCGATCTTCTATTGTGATTAAAGTCATTTATGGTTTAATATATCAGTTCCAATTTCAGCTAAGCTGCATTTTAATAAAATATTGCAAATTTAAAACTAAACTTTTTTTTTTTTTTTGTGATAATATTAATAGAACTATAAAAAAAGTATGTATTTTTTCATATTTACTGTATCGAGGATCATCAGAAAAGAATAGTTTTAGCTTTACATACATTATTAAAACTTTTATTATGTATGAATACAAAGTTTAATAATTACTTTTTTTTTTTTTAATGTATTTCAAATTGAAGGAATTTTTAACTGCGGGCATTTATTAAAACATTGTGGAATGTTTGTTTTCTGTTGATTTTTTTCTTCGATTTATAGTCTGTTTATTTAAATCTATTATTTATTTCTGAAATTCGTCTGTGGTCTTAAACACGTCCTTGACTACCGACCACGCCCAAAGCGCCCCCTCATTGGTTTGATTACATGCAACTTTCAGTTAATGTTATTGCTTTAAAATATTCATAAGTAAACAATGATTGAAATTATTTGTTTTTGTTTGAAAATTTAATAATAATATAGAAAATACTAGTGATGATTTCATTGCATGTAAAAAGTAAAAAATTGTTGTGGCAACACTGGTTCAGGCTCAGGTCTTATAATGATTTTAGCCAGTCGAGGCCTGGGTTAGTCCCCGCCTGCTATGCCCGTTGGTCTAGTTCCGTAGAGGGGAAGATTATAGTAGGATCGCAAACCAGCCGGTCACTGAGCGGGTTACGGGTTCGAGACCCGGGGAGCTCTCGGCTTTTAGCCCGAATCAGGGTGGACAGGTTGAAGAAGGAGTTTTCGTGAAGAAAGTGTTGTGCTTTGCTTCGTTTGTGTGCGTGTGTGTGTGCGTGTGTGTGAGTGTGTGTGTGCGTGAGAGAGTGTATGAGTGTGTGAGTGAAGGCTTTCTATGACCGAACAGTACTTAGAACTTAAATTTGTTACGTTAAAATTCCTCTGACTGTCTACTAGCAAATGTGTTTACCTTAAGAAAGTGAAAACGGGTATAAGGACACAACCCAATTCTTGGAAGATTAAAGCTGTAAGCCTTTGAACAAATTCAAATTATTGGAGATAGTAAAAGAAAAAAGGTGTGAAAAGCGCCTATTGGCGCCATAAATATGACGCCTACGTTTTAAACTTAAATATAGTATTAATAAAACATAAGAAGATTAATTTAAAATATCATTAGTTGGATAAACGATGGGGTGTTTTGGTAGTGCAGCTTCCAGAGCAGACCATGAAGAGACTAAAAGGGGACGGGAGACAAATAAAAAGATCAACCAACAACTTCAGAAGGACAAGCAGGTCTACCGGGCTACTCATCGGCTTCTACTATTGGGTAATTTACTTTCTTAATTTTATTTTTAATTACTTGTTATAGTGTAGTGGTTATGTTTTACCCCAGTTATCTTCCTAGTTCCGTTCTGGGAACTTGTTAGTCTTTTCTAGCCGTACTTTAGAGGTATTCAGTCGCCATATTGCATTTGGGAAATTTCTATGCAAACCTTAATTCTCTATCCATCACTTAAAATATTTTTATCAACAAAGTTTCTTAATTCACTAAAATGGTTGTTAATCTTATGAAAATGTTTAAATGCCTGAAGATAACCTCACCTCTTTTATCAGTTCCTTCACTTTCTTAGGTTTAAATTTCTTTCTCTTCTGAATTGTATTTTCCTATAGATTCATCATTTCTCATACCATCAATTGTTTAGGTCATAAACAAGGACATCAAAATACACCCACACATATGTGTGTGTGTTTTTATATATATATAATATAGATACATACATACATATATACACACATATACATATACATACATTTATATACATGTACATACTTTCTTTCTCATTCACAGACATAAACATAAAAATTATATTTATATACTCTCACATGAATGTAGGTATATATTTATACCAATGCAAACACACATTTTCTTATATAAACTTGTGTGTCATTTATGTATAAAAGTATGGATGAAAGTGGTTTTTCAGTAAGCAGTTTTCATTAGAAATTGATTCTCGTCAATACCTTTCCCATTAGATCAGTTTTATATCAAGTACTACTTTTTAATCACTTATGCAAAACTTTTTCTGTAACCCAGATTTAAAGAAAAAACGCGAACCATGTATGAAATGTACTGTTGTTTTAAAGCTTTATTGAATGCCTACATGGATTTCATTGTATTTTTCATACCTTTCTCACTTGTATTGAAAACAAGAGGCCCATTGTAGGTATTTTGTTTTCATTAAGGGTACTATGAACAGATGTCTTGTTTATCAGATGTAGTCCAGAAATGTCACTTTTAAAAAAATAAGTGAAATTCCTTGCGAACTATTTATATTACTGGTCTGAATCTATGAAATATTATGTGTTGTAAATAGAAATGTTGAGTTTAGTGGTAAATGTTTGGATAAGTTTTTAATTATAAAATTTTCATTGATTGTAATGTTGAATGATAGCATTAGTTTCAAACGTTTACATGTATTTCCATTCAGTTTATTTGTATAGGTTATGATTTCATTGCTTACTATAAAATAGCTTGATTTTCCTTCTTAAAAAATAATTACCAGTACTGCAGTTACATAAGATTAAGTTTATAGGTGACACTTCAGTTTCATATGAGTTTTTGCTGGAATATTTACGGTATAGTACTGTAAATTTCTATATTTTAATACTGCATCTAACTGATCTTCCATTTCACTCATGATTAAGTTAAACTGGGCAATCTGTTCTTTAAATTTAATTATAGTTTCAATAAAATTTTTACGACCCATTTTAGTTTTATTTTGTGTGTTTAGTTTAATTGTAAAACCTGTATTCAGATTTAAGTATTTCTTTTTTTATGTATTATGTAGTCTGTTAGTAGTTCCAACTATTTATTGTAAGTTATTTCAACAAACAGCATTTACTTAGTATTATCTTCAAATTTCATTGAGTTTTTGAAAACCGGTAAATCAGTGTTTATTTTTAGCAAGCAACAGAAACTGTTTATTATTTGTCAAGAATATTTTTTAGCTGCAGTATTAATCAGTTTTAAGATCCATATTTAGTAAATATTGATTTATTACTTTTTATAAACTGATTTCTTAACTTTTTTTTTTTTAGAATACATCAAGATATAGATATCCGTTAATTGTAATTCTTATTTTTAAAATAAAATTAATGTTTGCCATTTAACTAGTTGTAAAAGGTATTATTTTAAGTCCCTAAAAATTCCGAATACGTTTGCCTATAGATTATAACTGTATTTATTTAAAGGAAAATTTTTTTATGATTTATATTAATATTTTGAAGAAATAAGTAATAATTAATTTATTTTACACTTAGTAAAACTTATATAAGTATATAACTGTAAATGTAATCATGTAAAACTTGTATCAGTATGTATATATATATTTTTTTCTTTTCTTTATCACGAGTTGTGTTAGAAATATTGGATTTCACTTAACCATCACATTTATTTATTTACTCTAAGAAGTGTTTTAAATTAATATTACTTTTTGCTGACTATTAATGGCCTGACTATTACTTTGATTATATGATCTAAGCCTCTCCCTTGTTAATTAGTTTAGAGTGGTGATACTATTTATCTGTATTAGTGCTTTTTTGTTAGGTATTATTCTGTGAATGTGTGGTGGTAATACTTATTTTTGGAAGTGTTTCAAATTGTGTATATTCTAATTTAAAAAAATATCATGTTTAATTATTTTTTCAAAATGTTTCTCTTGTTGGTTCAGGTAAAATATCTTGTGCTAAGGAATGTAATATCAAATTCTAATGTCGATCTACTTTGTTTGCAGTTATGTTACATATAGTTTTTTTTTTTTTTTTATAATAAAGTTTTACTCCATTATTACTGATTGTTTATTAAATGAATTACTCTGTTATTTTTTTGTTTCAGTTGCTTGTAAATTGATTAATTAAATTCATTTTAATAATATCACTGGTTATTAACTTTTTCTGAACATGAATTCAAATTATATAAATAATTTATTGTTTTTAACTGTTTGTAATTTAATTAACAGTAATTATATAAGTCTCTTTTTAATTAAATTAAATACTTGAAATTTGTTTATCTTTTATGATCCCTGGTCACCCAACAATTGTTTAAATCTCTTGAATGTTTTGAAAGGAAATTAAGTCAGTTGTTTGTTCTAAAATATTACCTTTCAAAATGCCTTTTAGTTATTAATAAATCTTATTGAAAAAAAAAAGTAATGAATAAGCAGTTTTATAAAATGATTTTGGTTATGATCTACCAATCTTTTTGGAGGAACTGAGTACTTAACTTCAGTGCTATTTGTAATGTTTATATGTGACGTAGTCGTATGAATAAATTTTCAAATTTGTATGATCGGGTCTTCAATATTTAACTTTTGTTATGTTATGAGGGAAAAAAAACAAAACTAAGGAACAATGAAAAGTTAGAGTTGATGAATTTCAAGATAAACATTAATCCAGTTCAAGAAATGGGATAGTCTTCATTACTTTTAGTATTACTTATGCATAAGATAGTGGAATATGAAGTGTAATCATGTTTTATTTTAAGAGCAGTGGATAGGTTTAAATCTTGTTGTAAGGCAAGATTATTTAGCTATGTTACTAATAATTCATGGTTATTAATTCTCTCCAACAAAAATAAATGGATTTCACTCATGGATTAATATTTTACTAAATAATTTTGTAGTATATTAATCCATTGTAATTATTCATTAATTAATAGATTAATATTGTACTTTTTAACTCTTTTGTAGATACTAGGTGTATTATATGAATTATGTCTGTAAATTGTTTTTAATCAGAACGTTAACTTATTTGAGGAAATAGTTGTATTATATGAATTATTTCTGTAAATTGTTTTCAATCAAAACTTTAATTAATTTCAGGTAATAGTGTTATATTTGGTTTGTTACCAAAATTCTTATTGAATTTCATAGGGCTATGATTATAAATTTTTAAGTTGCTATTATGTATTTTTATTTTCAGCCTTAGATTATATCAATATCATTATTGATTAGTAAGTTTTTCTTTGTATTCCAATAAATCAGAAACTTTATAACAGATTTTATGTATAAACTGATTTGATTCAGTCAAATTAAGCTCCTTTATTACTAACTTAGCAAACTATTATAGTTAACCTAAATATAAGAAGCTATCATATTATTTCCTTTTTAATTGTTTGACGCTTTTTATATTAGTACTTCTTAGTTAATTTATGGTTGCAATTACCATCTGTATTTTCAATCCTAATAAATTTATTGTATCAATAGGGTCTATATTTGAATATTTGGTCGCAATTGGATTAGATACAGTGATGCTTTGATGTTTTATCGCTTTTTCTACTTTCTTTCCCTTTTCTGTCTGAATGAGGAGATACTGATTAAGTGTATTTGGATCATTTTTGCTCTATCTTTTTTTAATTTGTTAACATCAATTTTTGTTCATCTTTAGTTTTGAATCATTTTGTGTGCCTGATTATAATAAAATTAAATTATGCTAAGTTTTATATAAAGAGACTTTTAAGGGATCTGTTTTATTTAGTTTCTATAGTGTTTGGTTGGAAATAGTCAATTCTGCCTTTATCGAATGTGATTGAGTTTGACTGACAATTTACTACAAGAATTATTGAATTTGATCATTAATTATTTGCGTGATATCTTTGAGCAAACTAATTGTTCTAAGTAGTCATCCTTGAATCTCACTGAATATCTGATATGTTTTGGCATACCTATCTGCACATATACATTTTAATTGTCAAAAAATAATTTTATTTTATATTTTTGTAAATATTATGATAGCCATCAAATTTGTTTGTTTTAGTACAGAGTTTTGTTAAATTAATGTTGTGGGGATATTTCTTAGGAATTGGAATGTTCTTTAATATAGCTTACTTTTTAGGCTGGCCACTAACGGTCACTTCAAATGGAACTTTAAAACGATGGAGTGGAGCTACTGGAGTGCTTGGAATGAAGATTTTAAGGGCCTCACCATCGATCACTCCATTCCATCGTTCCATTTTTTGTAAGCATCAGAGGCTGGCTTTCTGGCTTAGGTAGGTTTCTGGCTTACCAACTGGTAGATTCATGCTCTTTACAGGTTCTTGAATTGTTCCTATTTATTTTAATTTGTCATTTGTAAAAAAGGCTTATTTAATGGTTAAGTGAGAAGTTTAAGGTGGTACATACTTTAGAATATCCATAGTATAAAAATATTTCAGTTATATATTACTATAACTATTAAGAATTAATAAGTTATAAATAGTGGTTATGAATTATAAATATTGTGAGTTTATAAATAAACAACAAGGTTTTTTGGGATGTAAACCTTCAGGATGCCTTGGATGAAAAAAAAAAATTGCCTTATATAAATTTTTATTAAAATTTTACTTCCTAATGGAATCCGTAAAATAAAAAAAAATATCCTATCCCATTAAAAATTATAGAGTTAGGCGTGCTGATGAGGAATTAGATTGAGATAAGAAATTAATTATACCCTCAAAAGTTACACCACATGCCACTGTTATGACCCAGCCAAAATCAAATCAAAATTAGAAAAATTGTAGATCTTAGGAAGGCTACACATTTGTGCTGGGACACCCTTTATTAAAGAAATTTTAAGCATTTTATAAATTATGAATCCACTTGAAAAGTTAATGTCCTGTTAAATTACATTTACATTTTTTAATATAATCAACAATAAAAAAAATGAAATAATAAGTAATTCATGCCAATATTTTTGTATCATATTTTTTTTTTTATTGTTGATCAATAAATGAAAAATAGTCAAAACTTATGATATTAATTGAATAAAATCAATATCCTTAATTTAACTATCCTTGATTTGCTGATTAACAATTTTTGATTGCTGTTTCATGGTCTTTTTCAATCTTTATTTAACTATGATTACTTCAAAAATTTTAAATTAAAAAAGTTCAAAGATTATAGAAAATATAATTAAGGTAAAAAATATATTGTTTTTTGATCAAGAGTTTAGATTAATTATGAAAGTATTGTAATAAATTAATTTTTGACTAATATTACTAATGGATGTATGATAATTGCAGAATAATGCAATTATGTGATAATGAAAGATAACCCCAAAACGTTAATTTGTGATGTAATGTGATTTTTTACAAATAAAAATCATTCTAAGGAAGTTAAGTTCAACATTACTTATCAATATTGAAAGGATATTGTATCTTAATAAATTGATTGACTGTTTAAGTGTTTCCATCTATGGAAGTATATTTGAAAACAAGCGTATTATTTATTTTCTAGAATAATTTGTTGTATGATTTATTGAGAATGATCCATTGTTTAATAATTTTTTTTCTATATATTAGCTTTACTTTTTGCTGTATAATAAATTTATTTTACATTAACACATATTGCAATTTTTATTAGTATTTTGAATTTACTATAGCAAATTTTTTTAAGATCCTATTTTTTTTCATAATAGACAACGAATCATCGTTAAGTATAATTAATTATTTATGTTTTAGTTCAAAATTGTTAGTTTCAGAAACATGATCTGCTAATTTTTCCTGTCAAAATATTCATGGGAATTAATTTAGGGTTATATGTTTTACCCCAATATTAGTAAATTAATCTTTAAACTTTTAAATATCAATCAAAATGATTGAGGAAAATAAATTTAAATTAACCCTTTCCATTGGCCATTTTCAAAGCTTTTTCTTTTACACCTCAGTGCCATTATTAAAATTTTATGTTTTCTTAAGTATAGATCATTTTTTCTTGGTGCTTAACGTCTACAATATTTATTTCAATATTACACACAAGATTTTTTTTTTAAAACATCACCGTTAAAATTATATAAACTAAGATTTTTATTTAATTTAAATTAACAACTAAAAAAAATTAACAAATACAAAAATTAACAACCAAAATAAAGTTGTTTATAATTAATCTTAAAACTTAAATTTTTTTTCAGTATTTATTTAATTTTGCATTTAACTTAATTTGTTTTAATCGTAGGCTTTATTATTTTATGGGTTGGATGATCTTTATACTTATTTTTCCTTCTTATCTATGTTACTTTTGGTTAATATGTTTTTTCTATTTAAAGTCTAATAGCATTTTTTTGTTACATTATGTATAATTTTTCATTCTTATTTTTTCTTATTTATCATGCTGAAAATTATTTTGTGCATGAGGTAGTTGATTGTAAGTTTTAATCAAGGATCTGATGGTCAGATGGTAAGAAGGCAGTCATAATGAAACAAATCATTGCTCGGCAATATTCATTATTAGTTAACTTACCAATCACCGTTGCAGATCTCTAAGAAGGCTACGAATATAATTATAAACCCTATCTGCAATAGAAAAATGTATGTAAATGTGATAGGAATTAGTATAGTACAAAACTAGTTAAAAAATACATATGATAAAATTTAGAGAATACAATTGTGTGATTGTAATAAGGATTAAAAGGAAACAGGTAAGGAATACATTTAAACAAAGAAGACGAGGGCTGGACCACATTTAAGTCCATATAACGTACTAAAATAGAAGGGCTTATGTTGGGGTTTAAGAATAAACAGCAAGGGTTAAATACTGGAATTTCAGAAACATTAGGAAAAAATCCAATACTACAAAATCCAGGGTTTAAAAGTAGGGTCTTACCTGTATGAAAAGGATAGACGTAAACAAAGAGAGAGCATAATATTTTTGTCTACAACTTTTTCTTCCTCAATATTTATGTTCATTTTATATGTATCCCCTATTTGCATTTAATAAGTTTCCCCGTTCTTGTTTATTTTTTAACTTTACTATTTACATTTATATATGTCTGAGATGTGATTAATTATGACTTCCTTCCTCCTTCAACCATCATATTGATAGTATCAATAATTATGATCTATTATTTAATATTTTTGAATAACCTTGTATTATCCAATGACATTGGAAGTTAGTATATACGTATATGGTGTATAGGTCTTTAAATGAGTGTGTCTCTATATATATATATTTGTGTGTTTGCCTGTGTATGTGTTTTGACATTTTTAATTTTATTGAGTGGGGATCATTATTTAATTGTTATCTAAAATTATTTAGTTGATATTATGAAGATATAAATAAATTAAAAATAATTATGCCATGATACCTATGGGATTATGTAATACAATATTTGTGTTACAGTTGTTCCTCAAGAAGCATGTTTTAGTTTCAATTAAGTGTCTTTTTTTAAAGTTTCATTAACTTATTTGCTATTGCTTTTTGTTTCTTCAGTGGTACATGAAATCTTAAGAAAATATACTTATTTGAAATGTTTATTAATTTCAATAATTTTTTAACTTAAGTTTTAATTGTAGTATTATTTGTTTGTTGTAAGGGAAATTTAGTTCTCTGTTGATGAAATCGAGATGATGGTGGGGTGCAATCTGAAATTAATTTTTACTGTTTATGTGTGCCAACATTTGATTAATTTTCTGAAATTGTTCAGTTTAGGTTCCTCTGAAGGGAACCTGCAATTTAGTCTTAATTAGCACCTCACATAATCAGTAAAAATTCATTATTGTTTGTTTAGTTGATTATTGCATGATTTATTTTTATCAGTTCCATTTTAAATATCAGTATTATTTGTATCTGAAACATAATTGATTTTATATGCATGTGTTTAGAAAATAATTTTAATTGTCTGTATTTAGGTCTAGTAATGTCAGGTTCTATTTATTCTGTTATGGATTTCAAAACAACTGTTAATTATAAAAGTCAGTTGTTAATGATTTAATAACAATTCAAAAATGTGATTGTGATTACACTCTTCCTATCAAATTTATGTATGTTATCCTTTTACCCTAATTTGTATTATTTATTGTACATTTTTGTTAGTAATATGATTTTGTTGATTTTTATATACAGTTTAGAAATTACGTTTTTCTGTAGTGTCTATTATAAATATAACTCTCAGAAAATTATTTTCTTTCAATTGATTTTTTTGCCCTGTGGAGCTCCTAATCATTTATTTTTTCCATTACATTATGCTGATTTTTTTTTTAAGCTTTGGGTTTCAAATTCAAAATATTACAGAACAGTTTCTGTTGCATAATAAGCTTCGAATTTTGATTATATTCTTGATGTAAATTACACTTAAATTAGTGTTAAGTTATAATGTAATTTATAAACTTTTAGTTGTATCTACTACAGAAATTATGTTCAGAATAGAAATATTTAATGTCTACTCACAAATAAATTCTTATAAAATTCCATGCTTAATATAAAACGATGGAAATTATAGTTCCTTTACTTTATATATAGCAACTCGCTTGCTTTATTCAATATTAGTTCATATGGTAATTTTTAAATTTTTGGTGAATTTATTTTTTTTAGTTGAG
Source organism: Halyomorpha halys (assembly GCF_000696795.3). NCBI lineage: Eukaryota > Metazoa > Arthropoda > Insecta > Hemiptera > Pentatomidae > Halyomorpha > Halyomorpha halys. The sequence continues at coordinate 768,673 of NW_027107790.1, read as the reverse complement.
TTCAGCTTTTAAAGTTTTTTTTTTTTTGCCAAGGAATTAGTTCTTAAATGAATTGTAAGGAATGGTAAATGACTACTCAGAAAGGAATTGTGCCTATTTAGTAATAGTTTTACCAAAAATAAATATTAGTTCACCTAAACAACTGAGAGACTCCACTCCTTAATTCTTTAGGAGTAGAAAATATTTTGTTTTATTATTTTCTAAATGAGTATTCTTTTTGGTTTCACTTGTTAAGAAAATTGATTTATTGGTTGTGCCCTATTGGGGATAATACAAATCCTTGGTAGTAACCAACAATAATTAATTTTATTAATCAGCTCCTTAAGTTATTTATTTAGGATATTTATTTTTTTTTTAAATGTAATTACTATATTATGCATATATAAATACTTATGTACACACTTTTGGACAAAATTAAAAGACCATAACAAGAATATCTAAATTAATCAATTTTTCAGAAATTCAAATAAACAGTTGTGTTTTTTTATTTTTATGATCTAATTTAAAAAAAAGTTTTTATCAGGAATTTAAATTATTATTGGTTTATTACTTTTCTAGTTTATTATTCACTTCACAGTGCCAAAACTTTCAGGAATGTGTACGGAAAGTTCTCCTGACCTATGAATTTTCGTCGATTTCAGTTGCCGAAAAATGGTCAAAGGTTTCATTTTTTTTGTATTGGTACATATCTCAATAACGATGCGTTGTTCAGAAAATTATCTAAAATTAAATTCCCTTCAAAATGGTATAATCAAGTTCATATCCAATTCCTTGCGATGAGCCGGCTAGCATGAAAACAAATCACTTGTTTCATAAAACTTTCTCTTCCATGTCTTGTGCCATTCATTTTACAAGAAATTCATAAAATAGGAAGTTGAGCATTAAATTTCCTCCAAAACTACATGTACTTCTACTATTTAATTTTCTAGCAATTAGAAGTCAAATTAGCTACAAGTGCTCATAATTTTATTTCCATTTTCAAGGGCTTTAACTCTCTGTATCACGTTATTTATTGTTTATGTTAACATATTTAGTGTTTATTACGCCCATAACTAATAAACTGTATACCTATTCAGAGTGTCGTAGTATACATCTTCACCCGTAGCGAGGCGTGGATCAAAACAAAACTAAACAAAAACGCAAACAATTACAAACACTGGGACAACCTATATGAAAGTTAAAATATATAATAATGTATGTATACATATGTGTGAAATTGTGTTTTTTCAACCAGGGTTGTAATTTGGGTAGTCAGTGACAAGCCCTGTACTAAGGTATGTCGAAATGCATAAGATAGAAGATGACTTCCAGTTAAAAATGGGTATGCCTGGGAATGAGAGTTGGGGAGAGTAAATAATAGCGCAAAATATAAATTATATTAGTCGTTTTTGTTCACTGAATAGGTTAAGTATGTTAATAATGTTTTCCTATTTTAGTCTTATGTACTGCTCATCTAGGTATAAGGTCTACTACCTAGATCTACGATTGGAGTACCGGCGCGGATTACTTTCTATTTACTCATTTTAATTTAATAAGTTGGTGCCTAGACGAATTGCACACAACTATTACTATTATTAGGGGGATTATTACTAATTCCTCTCATTCCTTGGGACCTTCCCCTATTGAAACCAAAATTTGAATCATCCGCGGCCCCTCCTACTCCTGACTTGAGTCAAAGGGGGGTCCCCCGGAAAATATTTGACAATTAGTTTGTTTAAAAGTGCATTATGAGGCACTTGAATTAAGGTGACCATGAAATTCTAATAATAATGTCTCATAAAATATGTCGTGCTGAACCCTTATCTCAAGGTTCTCGCTGACCAAAGGGCCTACAAACTCCTGGAACTTTTGAGTACCATGGGATTCTAAGTAGCAAAACAATTTTACTTGACTAAAAATGTTTGGGATGTTCAAATCACCACAAATATTTGCCTGGCGAGGTTTTTCCTGAACCATCTCTATTATTACTGCATTCCCATTTAAAAATTTCTGTCGCTTATGAGGTAATACAAAAATTGCTAGTTAGAATTAAAATTGTTTTAGGTCTGACCTTGTAAATTTTGATTTTGTCCCTACCAGTTTATGCTGATTTCTAGCTCAATAAATTCAGAACGCTTTATTTCTTTCATCTCGCAGCGCTTTGTTTTGCTTTTTTTGTGTGATAATTTTATTTAGATCTGTGATAGTAAAAGGTATAGTGTGACCCAATACTTGAACTTAGCCAATATTAATGGAATAGCGATTTTAACTGTTAGACTTGAACTCTTTATAGCATGTCTGGGATTTGCACTAACCTGTGGGGAGTGCATGATGTGTTCTCACCGATTTTGCTCAATTTTCTTTTTGCGATGCCGCGCCAAAAAAAGTCGGCACATATCCAACGGTTTCGTCCAATGAACTATGGGCGCTGAGAAAAAATATATAAATAAAACATTCTAAGACTGCTTTATTTTATATCTCAAGATTTGAAAATGTCCAAATCGTTCTTCCGCCGAAACATTTATTTTCCCAAGTAGATTAAAGTTAAAAATATTTTGTTTTTGATCAAATAAATTTACGAAATATTTGAATTACAAAGTAAACTAGCCTTACCAGTTTTTTTTTTTTACACCAAAAGTAGTAGTGACTAATAATATCATTGAAAAAAAATGTTACGGTCCAAATTCAAGCTTTGTATCTGGTCTTCAGGTAATCCGATTTCGAAGCTCTTTGATACGTTTTAGTATTTTTTAAAAATCATTGGATGAAACGGAAGGTTATGTGTCAATTTTTTTCGATGTAGGATCACATAAAATTTTGATAAAAATCTGTGAGGATACACAATGCACTTTCCTAGTAGTTTGATTTAAAAGCATAATTCCTGGACTAGAATAATGTCAACAAGATATTATGAGATCTAAGCCTCGAATGATGAGTAGGTACTACTAAGCTGCCATACATTTAAGGATGGAAACACCCTCTGTCAACTGTTATGAAAGAGAATTTGGACATATTTTACTTGGAATGTAGTAATTTATTGACTTAATTTTAAGCCAACTTGTAAATGTTTAACATTTATTAATATCATTACATTTAATTAATAATTAGTTTATATTAATTTGTCCATGAGTGTGTATAAACCTGCCTAAACTCACGCAGTACAAAAACACAGAATCTTATTCTTTGAAAAAAATTAAATAAGAATAGAAGTTGAGATACCTCTTTACAAATATTATATATATTTGTTAAAATCAGTGTACCTATATTGATTAGTTGAATTACAATCATTAGCAGAGATGTAATATCCTCATTGGCTTACTGAAATAAACATTTAGGGTAAGAATTATTTTAAGAAGCCAGTGTATTTTAAAATTCTTATCTCCTTACCTAGTTGTCTGACATTTTCAGTAATATTCCTAATGTGTTCCATCTGTGATGTAATTTTTTTTTTTTTTTTAGAAAAAGAATTTCATCAGCTTAAAAGGGGTCGCTACGACGGACGTGGGATTATGTTCGGTGACACCAACGTGTTGTCACGTGCAAACCAAACCATATAATTTATTTTATTTTATTTTTCTCTTGAACTGAGGAGCTATGTTAATGTACCGATAACCGGCATTTTGAATTCAGGTTTTTGTCGGCCACTGACGTGGTTTTAGTAAACAAAAAAATACCATAGTAAAGTTAGAACTAACTTTAAGGAAGTCCAAGGGGCTGAGGTTAAAAATATTTTTTGTAATTATAGAAATTTTTAACATTATAGATTCTTACCTTTGCTCTGAACGTTTCTATAATGGCTATTATGCAGCAATATATATATATATTATCTTTCCAAAGCAGAAATCTTACCAATATACCTTACATTGCATTTTATTAGAGATACAAAAAGTAGTTTAGTATAAAGAAAAACTCATCAACCGTTTTATTTTGATCTCCGTTTGCGTTGGTCCAGTTTGTACCATTTTGTGTAGTTTATGGAGCCTTAAACCACAAATAAGTTTCAATTATATTTGTGGAATCGTGTAGAAATAATTGCAATTTTCGATAAAGAATCGAAGGCGAAAATTTTGAGCCAAAAAATAAAATAGTTTTTCGATTGCTGTGAAAATTCGCATTTAAGGGTTTTTAGGGGTGTGAAAAACGAATATCAACTTTAATTCACCTCAAATAAATATTTTATCTCACTTTGCTTGCTTAATCAGTTGATATTTTTCGATACTGTATTCTTATTATAGCATACTGGTATAATAATATTCCATTCGGTTTGTTTTTGTTGAGTGGGATAAGAAAAAAATATTGTCAACTGCATTAAATGAGTTAAATCTTAATTGAATCTGTAGTAAAATGTTTAATTCGCTTCTAGTAAAATAGACAAAAAACAATTGTTATGAAAGATTCTTAGCATCCTCGAGAATCCTCAAATTTCATAGAAATTGGAATAAAAAATCTTAACTGGTCAGTTATTTTAGTTAAAAAAATATATTTGAAAGTTAGCTCTGATATATGAAATGAAAAATAGATTATTCTGGGACTAGGTCCCTTTAGAAGAATTATAAGGTTACACAATATATTGGTCCAAAATAGAGTAGTCGCCCTTAATTACAACTTATAAATGCATATCAATAATGTTTGACACAGCAGAAAAAAATAAATAAAAAACAAAATAAAAAGGTTGTTACAATATTTATAAATAATAAATGCTAATGTTCAATGTTTATATTATTTATGCTATTATAATATTGGTTCAGTTTGGAGAAGCAAAAGGTAGTTAAACAGAAGGGTTTTAAATAAGGGAAGGGTTTGATACGTTACGTATGGTTGAGGGAATTGAGTTCCAGTGAAAGGCATCTCGGGTAAAAAAGGACCCTCTACCTCAACGAACTCTTGCGTTTGACAGTTCGGTGAGGTGGAAAGTAGATGATAGATTAAAGGGGAACTGGTAGTACGGGATTGAACTGAGAATTTGAAATTCAGATTTAGTAGGATATAGGACGGGGGTTGAGTATCAATTACTTGGAATAGAAAGGAAGCTAGGAAGTAATAGCATCAAAAGGACGGATAGGGCCACTTCAACTAGCCAATTATTAATTGGAGTATTCACAGTCAAAGTGGGGGAAACAAGAGAGGAAACTAAGAGTTGACTAAGTGGAAGGAGAAAACGGATTCTATTGAATTGCTTGAGGGTTCCCCTGGTTCGACGGTCGATTTAGAAAATCTTAGGTTTTCAGGACAGAGTTTGATCAAAAGTGACTCCAAGGTTTTTTACTAACGTGTGGAATGAGGTAGGAATATTGTCTAGGATAAGGTTGGGAGGTTTCTGCTGGTCTATGACTTTGTAAAGATTTTGAGGGGTTTTAATCAAGAGCGGACTGAGTCGAGTAGCCTAGGTAACAAGACTAAAGGTGGTTGAAAAAGTTATATTGCTCGAGAAACTGAGATGGTCGGGTTTGGACAATACTCTCTTGAGGTTTGGATTTGTTTGATATTAGGGAAACTGGGCGGAAATCGTTTGGGGTTTCTGGATTTGAGGTTTTCACGGATTTGTGTGGTAGAAGGTTAAGTGGAACTTTGTATAGAGAAGTTATCGATGTGATAGAGTATAGGGAGAATAGAAGCTAATGAGGCTTTAATCAATTTAACTGGGATATTATCGAGTGCGTAGTCTTTGGTATGAGATTTTAATATATAGTTACACTATTTGGATCAAATGACGTCAAAAATAGGCTTAAAATATTTTCGGATTTCTATCAAAAATCGTTTGATACTTTTCTGAGGACATAAAAAACTAATCTGACTTGCCTTTTCTTAAAGCAATTTGTTGGGCCTATCTCAGTTCATTTCCTTAACAAAAATATAGCCTATTTTACAGCAAGCAACTTTTGCTTTTTTTCTGACAACTTTCATTTGAACTAATTTAATACGAACAGGAATATTTTTTAGTCTTTGATTTTTTCGAAAACCACAAAAAATGTAATATTTTACATATAACTTTAACACAATTACACTGATCTATAATAAGCCTAAGAGTGGCTTAGGGCCATCCAAACTGCACGAAACCTTTCCAATTTTTTTTTTCCACTTTTCAGCAAACCTTTCCTATGTAAATAAATGTATATATAAACTGTAACATTGAAATATGAAAAAAATAATTAGGTTTCCTTTATTATTGCCTAATTTAAATGCAGCCTCCTGGGTTTCCCGCCTCTGGTCTATTTTCTTTCCGCTATCACTAGCAAGCGTATCACCGCTTAACCTAACCTGAACCGCTTCCTAGAGGCTTAGTGAGCCCTACTACCTGCTTGGCTTGCTAGACACTCACATTAAATGTCACCTACTGGCAGTATACTACGGTATTGCATTTTTTTTTTTTTTAATTAGTAGTTTAAATTTATAATTATTGAGCATCAATAAAATGAGCCTAAACGTGACCAGAATGCTTCATATATGAAATTTAAAATACACATCCAATTTAAATTTAAATTTTGAATTCTGTAACATAATAATAAAAAGATGTTTTACACTAACTTGGAACAGTATAAAGACGCTGATTACATCATTTAAATAACGAAGTTTTATAAGTTTCTGTAAGCATATATGTAAACAAATGAATAAAACTACGTACACTGCATATCGTTTCTAACGACCTCCAAGGGACCAGGCATATTCGGTGATTATAGCGAATCCTCGTTGTAATCAATCAATCACACATCATGTAAATATGGGATAGGAATTCAGGATCCGTAAGTATTCGACACTATTCGTCGTTATAAGCGATATCCAATGTATTTCAAAATAATACTCATTTAATTTATATTTGCAATTTTAAGCCATTTGTAAATGTATTACAATTACTAGTTTTAGGATTTCAAATAAATTTAGGAAACTTGAAGCATGTAGAGAGAAAAAATCGATACAAACAATAAAAATTAAGAAGAAAAAAGAAAAATTGCTGTTACTAAATTTTTTGTTGATAATTTTGAGAAATTTGAAACATTCAAGACGAGGCTACGGTCGTGGTATTCCCTATTTCAATGAAATTTTTTGCTGTAAGGTTCCTTAACAGAGATTTAGTTAAGTCAAACTATATGTTATTACAGGAGATTTAACAATTTAACAACTCCTTTTTCTTGTGGCCTTATCGGAGTGTAACATTAGAAGAAATCATAAAAACCAATTTATCCTCAGCTTTTTATTTATTCCTGAAAATCATATTTGCTATGATTAAAATTGCTCTTGTTGGTGCTTTTTTTTATGAGCCCCCCTTTCCTGGTTCATTTCTGATATAGGGGAGGGGGTAAGAGGTTATCTAGAGCATATTCTAACCATGGTTGGGGGTCAAGTTTTCATTTTGTTGGACCGCTACAAAAATAGAAGTTGACCCCTCAGGCTAGATTCGATCCGGCACCGCAGTTACCCTCAGCTTCAAACGGAACTAAACACTTTTTCGTATTGTCAAAACTATCAGTCATTAAATCAGTGTCCATCTTCCCGGTCTGTTTCAATTTTCTAAAGAATTCCCTTGGCTGATCAGCCTATTACAGGGGAGGCCTCGATTTTTTTCGTTTAAACATTTATCGAAACTTGTTGATGGTCTACCAATAGTATTTAATGGCAAATTGAAAAGTGTACGGTTGGAGGTTTCTATTTTTTGATCCCAATCAGTTTTTAATCCTCAACTGCACTGAATTTAGTTTCGCTTTAAAAGATTGTAAGGATTATTTTGGTTTACCGCCTGCCTGGCTAGTTATCTACAAGTTAACAACAAATTCTAACCATAGTGGAAGGACCAAGGTTTTGTTCCGTTGAATTGCCACGAAATAAAAATCAATCATATTAGGCCAGATTCGAAACAGTGCCGCTGCAGCTTGCTATCTAAGGTGACGCATCTACCCCCTTGGCTACCAACGGTCCGAATGTAAGAATTGGAGTAGTTCTTCTCTTAGCCGTTTTGGAGGGTTCTAAAGGTTGAATTTGTTTTTTAATATTCATATAATAATTGCACAGTACCACCTATACGCAGACGATCTCCAAATCTATTTGTCTTTCTATCTCTCCGTAATGCTTTAGGCTATCCAAAAGATACAGGAAGATATTGACAGCATTAACGCATGGGCGTCTAACAATGATTTGAAGCTGAATGCCAAAAAAACGAAGGCCATTCTTATCGGTTCCAA
>NW_027107790.1:742383-759784 GCF_000696795.3 Halyomorpha halys | reverse complement strand
ACATTATAAACAGTAGTAAAGCCAATATACCAATGTAATTTCATTCTACTATCTGAAAATTTGTAAACGCTCGCCAGATAAAAATCTCACTATATGAACCTTGTGATTATTCTTATGGGACATATGTCCCAGAATAAAGTTATTTTTTCATTTCATTTCATATAATATATCACGGCACTTATTGATTTGTTATGTCAAATTCTTTTTGGTCTCTTAGACAGAAACAAAGGTCACTTCTTTTAATCACACATGTTTTGCTTACGTCAATATGCTAATTTCATTATTTTTGGAAGGATTTTCTTTTTTTGATTTAACCCCACTAAGTATTTTATGTTACGTATTTCGTTAATTAAAAAGTGATTGAAAATCTCCAAGGACCCGGGTTCGAATCCGGCTGGGCAGAAAATTATTTTCAATCACACTGTAGCCGAGAGTCAATCCTGTGTGCTCTGGAGCCCTCCCGGGGTCCACCGGGCCTCATAAATTGAGTAAAAATGTGGCGGTCGAGTGTGATTCTGACCAAATCACCTCCTTGCACAACCGTCGGTCTTGTAACAGTACTTCCTTACTGAATCCTACTTTTGCTAAAAACAGCAGTACTTAGAGGGGACAAAGTTTCACCTTAATTGTTTCAAAAACGAGCAAATCTCTGGTATTCCAGAAACAGACTTCAACTTAATTAACATGTACTTTAAAAAGCTTATTCGACAAGGAAGTTCAACTAATTGTGGGGGAATCTGAAATTAAGTAGCAGTTTAATAAAAAAAAAATCATAAATAATAATTCAAGCGAAATTTAAAGTTATTTAGCCGCTTGAGAAATGCCGGCCTTTGAAGCACACTTGACCTCGCGCTAAGAATAAAATAAATTAAATCTTATTTGAGTTGAAATTTCTATCTCCCAGTTGCAGATGAAATAAAAAAGTTAAGTGAATAATGTACTACAGTTTTAGATTAGGTTAAATACATTTATCATTTGCTAGGCTGTTCACATACACACAATACAGGCTGACACACAAACCGTTTTGTCAGACTTTTTACAATCCCAGTGCTTCCCACTATTGTATATTTCATATATTCGTAAGTGAAAGTGAAAATGTTTAGTAAAGTTTAAATAGATAATGTTAATTTATTTAAATTCAAATGATTTTTCTTTCAAGACAACAATAAGGAAAATTTATTTAATTCAGCTACACACACATGCACGCTCTAAGATATATAATCCCCTTTAAACAATTATGTAGTTTCGTATTAACACTTCCTTGAAATCATATGATGGATAAGGGGTTGTTTTAAAAATGGAAAACATCATTTCTTCTTGTTAGGCGCCTTAGTGACTTATTAGAAATCAGTTAAAAAACCCCATTAGATATTACAGGGTTTGTGATGGTATGGAGTTAATAACGGGATAAGGCATGAAGTCGATGGTCGAATGGAACCCCATAAATTAACACTACATTGCAAAATATCCTCATTTTAGTTAAGTAGACCTTTTTGTAATTTATTAGAGTTATTATAATACATTTTGAAGAATCAAAAACGACAAGTGGTTGGTTGAAGTCTTGTATGAGGATTCCACATTAGAAAGTAGGGTAGTTACATGGTGCCCGTCCTATATAGATGCGACTCTTCAAAACCTTCTATCAAAGCCTGATGTTATCTTAGTATGATATGGGAGGATTTAGTTCCGAGAATGAGTATCCCATTCAGCTGAATTAATAGCTATTGAAGTCGTAGATTGCTGATACATGTTCTGGAGTAGGGTCTATATTTCCGGCAAGTGTCAGATGCATGTGAGCAAGTCATGACAAGTACCTGCCCTGATGGTGACAGTTTTGTATGTCGTAGGTTCTAGCAATTAATATTTGCATTGCTAGTACAGGTTCATCAGGTTTAGTATCATGCACAATATTTCTATGTTATTCCGTACCAGGTCTAGTTCTTAAAAAAATAATGGGGAGGGAAACTTTTGGAGGGTTGATACGCACATCGGAAGTGTGACGTGTTTTGTCTTTTCAATTGTCCTCTTGGTAGCTTGAACATATATGAGTGTAAAGGACTTTCGAAACTACACTGTATACTTCGGTTTGTTTTAATAGGTAGCAATTTTTTGTTCGTTTTTTATTCTTTGAGATTAGCAATGAACTAGAAAACGAAGAAATTAGCAATTTAGTTCTACATTATTAATAACTTAAGGAAGACAAACACAAATATACATTATATTGTTTTAACATTATCATGACGTGGCCACAAACAATCACTTTATCACACAAGCTCGTGGGGCTCCCGTCGTTTTAATCTTTTTACTAAAGTATTTAGTCCAGAAAGCGAAGCACTTTGAAAACGAAAATGGTCGGGTAGTTCTTATTTTTTGGTTTGGGTTGACATTGAAAATCTAAACTTGTGGCCTCAGTAGACGACTAGAAGTTTTACTCCACCTTTTTAATGTAGAGTAAATTTGCTGAAATGTCAAACGTGAGCAAGTTGCCAGAGGAGACGCTACCACTAGCTTTCGAAGCTTCACCGTGAGCCCATTCCAATATATATATATATATATATACACCATCTTATGCTTTTCATTTTTTCTGGAATGAGTTTTACTGTTTCTTGCGGGTTGTGATTTCTTTTTAGTTCTTTCTTTCTTACATTATTTTTACGATATTCAACCTGATTATTGAATGTCTGTAACAACTTTTTTCAACTTCGTAATTTATTTGTTCTTATCTCTTATTATAGTGGATCTTTTATTAGTTAGAATTGGGTTGGAATTTATTTAAATTATTCTTTCACTAAGAATGACCATGATTGGTTTATAGTCAGCTTTTTGTAGTTTAGTTTTATCATGGACCCGCATTTCTGCTGAGTTGTTGCCAAAGATTGTTGATTCCCAGAGGGTTGAGTCACTGGACGCAGTTCGGCCGCTTGATTTCATTTCCCTTGCAGGAAGTTAGATCTTCCTAATTACTTTATTTCTTTAGCCATCAACCTTGTGCTGCATATGACGTTCTTGCTCAATCCTCGAAGTTTTCGCTTAGGAGTAGAGATTTGAATAATGGTTTTCAAATCTGTACTCAAGGAATCATATCAAATCAAATCAAATAATCTTGCTTTACAGATTAATCAATCAAGAAAAACGGAACAAAGAGGAAAGCTGTAAGCCAACAATGAGGAGACATTAGAAGAGAAGGCTAAGAGAAAATAAAAAATAATCAAAACAGGCTATGTGTGCTGATAAAATAGCAAAGCAAAGATTAACAATATATAACAATTTATAGGCAATAATTTTTAGAAAAATGTATAAACATCAAAAGAGTGCGTAATCTCTTTAAAGTAAGAAGCTATGAAACTCAGTAGTGAATTGAGTGCTACCTCTTTCGAAAGTATACATGCCAATGCAGTTGATACTACCCGTTTTTGTGAAATATTTTGCATTTGCGGCTAACGAATAAAATCGGATTGAACGATTTAATTATGTTATCTATTGAGGGCTACCGTAGCTTTAGGACCACGCAGATTCAGTTGAATGTGGTTGTACGAATTTATTTGTCATAATTCCGATGCTGTACCATTTGCGTAAATTGAAAATGAAGATAAATATCTGAATTAAAGTTAGATAAAATATAAAATTAGACCCAGGCTGCATCTCGATGGATCTAACAATCTACCTTATAGTAAACAATAAACCTTGCTGAAGTAAGTTCTTTACCCAAGGTCATTATACTTCTATTTACCGCGCATTCCCTCGAGTTCGAGTGGTGAAACCAGGAGGATGGGTCCAAAAGAACCCGCGCATTTAAGGAGACTCCGTGCCTTAATATAGTTAAATAAATTACTGATACATAAGCCCTACCTAAGGGAACCTCGTAAAGCCCTATCGCCTAGTGCTACGTAAGGTTTAGATCAGCTACTGCTACCAAAATTATAATAAATTGTATTTATCTAGTGGTATTGTACTTTGTTCAGTATACCATGCACGGGCGTAGCCAGTTGGAGGGGGGAGGGCAGCTCATAGCCTTAGAAGTGTAAAAAAGTATCGATTTAATAAAAATTTAATTATTTTTTTCAATCAAATACTAACCGTAATAACTGTTTTTTATAAATTTTGGTTGCATTCGCCTTTTCAGTGCTGAAATGTTAAACCTGATTGACTATGGCTGCCCCTCCCTAGTTATGATCCTGGGTACGCCCTTGATTCCGTGTGTTAAAAAGAAAATATTTCTTGAATAAGTAGTAAACTTACAAGAGTCGGTCAGCATAGCCCGATGTGTGCTTTATTTATTTATATTTTAAAAATGATATTTTCATTAATTAGTAATGTGGTATGTTAGCTCGAAATGACTATTGTATTTTAAAAACTAGATTGCCCGAAAATGGTGGTATATTCCTCCATGATAAAGCATTAACTGTTTCAATCTATTAGTAACTGGTAATGAAATAACTAGTGATCTAGATATCTCAAAAGATAAATACATAAATATTTATGAATTAAACAAAAAAATAACTGGTTTCCCTAATGTTGCAATACTATAAAATTTTTAGTGATAGTGTTCATATATATTTAGGTATGATGAAATTCTTTTAAAGTTGCTTGGTGGAATTGATATTCCTCAGTTAATAAATACTAATTATTTTAAAAAGTGCTGATAATTGAAGTTCACCATCAGGCTGAATTTAAAACTGGTATATAATTGATATATATATATATTTTTTTTTATCGTGACGTATTAAATTCTGTCTTAGAATTGTTAAAATTATTATTAGAGCTAAGAGAATTCATTCACACAATATTTGTAGAGATATATAAATTTAAATTAACAAATAATCTGTAGGAAAAAATATGGCAAACATGGCCCTCACCTTAATTAATTTTACTGTAATATCAAGTATTAGGGGTTTCTTATTTATGTTTTTAAAAATCACCTGTTCGGTTTTGTATTTAATGGATAGTGGATTAATCCCGATGTATGTTGATTAATCCACTTTACCGTTTTATGTTTCAACTCCTCACTTTAAATAAAATCACCCACACGCCCAATAGCCTGGACGCGCCTTAATGTTGCGTATCCGAGTTTCGACCTCCTAATCGATTGTACAAATAACTGTTTCCTAGATACCTCTTTCAGTCTCTTGGTCCTCCCTAATTAACTCTAAACAACACTGAGAGCTAACTCAATAATAACAATTATGGTAGCGTATGATGACAGAAAAAAAATATCTATAATTTAATATTTGTTTACTAAAGTCATCATCTGAGGTCTGGCTTTTAACAGAAGCTTTAACGGTAAAGGTTAAATTTCCAACATTCCAACATAAGGTGTCTATCATCTTAAAAATGAATTATTAAGTTAATAAATTATTTTATTTTGCGAAAAAGCTGGAAAATGCATTTATGTATTTTGGAGTTTTCTCCCGATGTACTGTAGCACCTTTTTTCGGACGATTTGGCAGACGATGGATGGTTCTGGAACGCTTCTAGCATTGCCTGCTGATTTCATATTAAAGAAATTTTTTTTAAAAATAATTTATCTATTGTAATTTACAACTGTATACATATAAATATACATCTAGTAAATTTGCTGTAAGTGATATAATGATATGATACAAACATGTGGAGAATCTACCCATTGATAGAACTCCAAAAACATTTCTAGAGAAGATTTCGAGGCCATATTTTTTTCAGACGTCTAGGAGGATTATTAGGTTATGAAGAAGAAGCCAGGTTTGGGTGGTTGGGAAGTTTATCATGGAAGGATTGGTATCTGGTTCTGGCCAAATCGGCAACATATGGGATCATCGAGGTCCTTATGGATGATTTGATTTGTGACGAAGTAGGGAGCATGAAGGATTTTAGGCTGTAAGGATTGGATTCGAGAGGAATTCGATGGTTTAGTGGTCCCCATAGCTCAACTCCATGTGTCCAGATAGGCCTTATAGTCATATAGATCAGTCTTTTGTAATGGATTGGAAGTTTAGACCGTTTGTCTAGTAAATGTTGTAATAGTCAGAATCGACGAGCAGTTAAAAAAAAAAAAAAAGGTTTAAAAAAAACTAAAAAAAAAAACTGAAGGTATAACTTATGACTGATAAGATATTTATATATATATTCATAAGGAAAATGAATGAATAATGTTTTTTAAAAAGTTATGAGGAAACAGTATTATGTTTTAACGTAATTTAGTAGTAATTTCCCCACGAATAGATTTAATGAGCATTATTATTACTGAATAAATTGGTGACCGGCAACCAATTGAGTAGTTCAGATATGAGATGCTTTAAAATGGCAATAATAGCCATATATAGTGTATACATTTTATTCTCTATAATATAGGCACGACCAAAGTCAAACTAGGCTTTTTTTAAGCATTTCATAACCATTTTTATATGTTGTATAGATTGTATGAGTTAATAGTAGCCCATTGCTGAGTGCGTATTTTTATGCAGTGTTGCTAAATCAGCAGAAACCTATAAATATTTCTATTCTTGAACCCGACATTTTTATGTCGCTTTCTCTAATTTTTGACATTATGGAAATGGGTTCATTGAACAATTATGTTTCTTCTTACTTCCTAAAGTAAAATAACAGCGTTTAAACCATTGTACAAAGTGTTTGTTCAGGCTGCATCAGTTGATATTTTTTTTTTTTCAAATTACAATTTATATCAATGGTTTTTAAATCACGGATTGATGTTACAGGTAATACGAGATATACTAAAATTTAGCAATTGGTTTTAGTCTACTTGGCGTTCCTCAGGCTAATTAAACTAAGCGAGGCTCTCTCATTTCACTTGCCAAAATAGGAAAATTTAATTCAATCCTTATGGGTCTGGTATCTCCTTTGTTTCCCCCGTGATATCAGTTATGTAAACTCTATATCTAATTGCATGTTGGCCTCAATATATATAGCTATTGATTAGTTAAATGTACGGATTTTAAATATTTTGCTTTCCCCAAGCGGAGATGGCCGTGATCGAAATCAATGATTGCTCGTTTACAAAGGAAAATAAAACTTAATTTATTAAATTATTTTTATTGCATAATAGTAAGAATACAATCTTCCACAATTAAGACCAATTCGTATCTTATATACAGAGAAAAAAGTGAATGAAAATGTACTCACAGATTTAAATAATATTTTAAAAAATACTAATATGACACGTATAAATAAAAACCTACATCGATATAATTAAAATTGATTAAATAATAACAAAATAAATACACATTCACACCTGTATACAATATTTACATTTAGCCTTGGAAAATCCGATCTAAGCTTTGCCACGCTCGTTAGGAAGGCGAAGTAAGGTTACAAGAGAACAGAACCCATTGCTTCTATCCCCTTCACCAGTGGGGACTGAGTTAGAGCGATTGAGCCGTACACCCATGACTTGAGTAGAGAAGCTGACTATTGCCATAACAGCAATTCACAGAAGGTATCGGGGTCACTGCCGTTTCAACCTATGATGAGCACTATAAGGATGGTTGGTTCGGGTGATGGATCTCATTCTTCTGTTGAAAGTTAGAAAATCTGAATGAAATAACCTCAGGGTTGTTTAAGATGTTAAGGTCATAGAATAAGGTTTTGTTGCGTTGTATGGAGCATTAACTATTGCTCGTAGGACATTACTGAAAAGATTGGATGCACTTGATGATCGAAAATATAAACGTTTCCCACATTTTCAGTCCATAGGTCAATATTGGTCTTAGTATAGCCTTGTAGATCAGTAAGTTTGTTTTAAATTGAAAGGTGAGATTGATGATAAGTCTGATATGTGGGTCCTGTTAGTCTCATGTCTAGTAGGAATTTAAAAAACCGAACAGTGAAAAGGGAAATATAATAATTAGTGTGCATGTAAAAGGATTGGTGTGCATCTGCGTCGGAGGGTAAAAGTAACATGTTTGCATTTTCATTCATTAACTTTAGTGCGCCAGTGATTGCTCCAGTATTCAACAAGAGAAAGATAACTTTCTAGATTTAGGGATGCCACTTAAGGGTCCGAGTGAGAGGAAAGGATGGCTGTATCGCCAGTAATTGTTGCCCGGAAGGTTTAGGTATTTATAGGGATATCGGCGGTGAAGAGAATGTAGAGAATTGGACCTTAAGCGTTAGCCTGAGGGATACCTGCCTCAACTGGATAATTAGAGAATTCTAGGCAGCAAGAGACTAGAAAGGAACGGTTCGAGAAATAGGATCTAAGAACTAGGTATACGGATTAGCGTAAAATGTTTTTGAGCTTAAAAAGCAAATCATTGTGTCCCTCTCGGTCTTTCTCCCCAGAGTTACCTCTTAATTTAACAAACAAAATCAATTAAAATACAACGGAAACAAGAGGGATCCCGGAGAAGGGAGAGACAATGGTAGCTACTACTATACTTAGTGTCGGTGCAGGTTTGGGCATTGAAATACGTTTTGATGCTTAGGACTAAGAAAGAAGGAGCCCGTCAGGCCATATTATTGTACGATTTGTACTTCAAAGTCTAGGAAATGTGCTGGTATGGTAGAGGAGAACCAAGAACGACGTAACTGAAATGGCTATGAATTAACTTACAAGTCGATAGAGTTAAAACGAGTTCCACCAGGTTAACAAAGCGATGACGCTTGGTAATAAGAACTATTGGTTACTCAGACAGAAGGTAACTTCAAAAATCGAGTAGGTCTATCTAGTTCAGTATGGTTAGGTGGGGTTATATGGGGGGTATGGTTAGGCGTGGGCAAACAAATATTTGCTCAGAACCTGAACATATTCGCCCAATCCCTTTACTCAAGTCACCTCTATGTGATAAACATTTTATTTTTTCGTATTTTCTTTTATTTTCGAAGGACATGGATAGTATAAGTCCTTTGTTTACTTTTCCACTCATCCCATCAGCCCTGATGAAGACTTACATTGTGGGTCGAAACGTCGGCAATGAATAAATTGTTCTTTATTTATTTCTTCTTGACCACAGTCCACAGCACATGGTAAGATACTCATTCAAATTCACTTACGGTCAATTATTTATATATGTATTTTATTTTTCACTCATATTTTTACCTCTTTTACCAATGAAATGTTATTTTATCGTGTTGTTTGTTCTAATATTTATTGAATTATATTTTAAATTATTTTATTTGTTCTCTTTGTTGTCTTACAATTTGATTTTTTCTGAATTTAATATTTACTTTTAAATTTGGATGATATCCTTAAAATTTTCTCATATATGTATTTCAATTTTTATGTTCTAATATTTAATTTTCTTTTTCACTTCACATTAATTTATACCATTGCGAATTCAATGTAACTAATAAATTTTTAAAATCTTTATAATTGCAGTGATACATGTATTATGTATATGGAGCGTGAACACATAAAACTAATAAACGGTATTCGTACGGGGATACTGTATGAGGGAACACAGGCAAAAAAAAATAGTTAATCCAAATCAAAACTTTTCAATTTCCAACGATATTCTCCTTATAATATGGATAATCGTTATTTTTTATTATCGTACTAATTGTTTTAATGTTATTTACTTATCTATCCTATTCAAGTTAAGTCATATTTTTATCATCATTATCTTCTAGTATTCATGATCTTTAGTTTAACATGTTAAAGCGTGTCCAATGGAAAAAATTATGTTAAATGGAGAAATATTTTCTTCTCTTACAAAGTTAAAACGATATAACATGTAACATGGTTGAGAGTCTGTTACTAGGCCTGTTAAATGGAGAATGACATCACGAGCTTGTCACCGTTTTATTTGTTGTGTACTCGTAGTTTGTGTTTTTTTTTTTGTTTTTTTGGACTTTTTAAAAAATATAATCAGTAGCCAAACTTTTACACTTCTACTTTTCACTTATTTTGGGCATGTTGTAATAAATTACTGTAATCAAAACTTAGAAGTAAACAATAACACGAAGTTTTGGAAGGAAAGGTAACATGTTGCTCCGAAAATCCGCTAGGAGCTCTTATGCTTTTATCATTTAACATGACTTTAAATTGGGCTGCTCACACACAATGCTATACTTATAACATTTAACATGGTAAAACATTTTACATTTAACACAATATCATGAGTACCACTAGTAAGGGCCTGTTTAGAGCTTTAACGATTGAATGAAAAAATATATTTTATTCTGGGACGAATATTCCCTATGAATAACTTCAAACTTTGATCGGCATAATTACCTTTACTATCTACATCTATCATGTAATAAAAAAGGCAATTTACTTCCACTCATCAAATACACTTTATTAGAGGATGCTTAAATGAACATAAACTATATAAATTAAAAAAAAAAAAAAAAGAAAATCTGAGCTTTGGCCAATAATAATGAAACTATACACTTTATATAAAACAAAATTAAGTAGTGAACTTCAAACATTAAATACAACCATCATACAAACTACATTTTCTCTCAGCTGCCCTAATTTACTTGACCACCTATATTCTATATCATAAATATAATTGGGGGTTGGAATTTAAAGGAGGCGGTGATTGTTTTGTTGTTTGGTAGTGAGGAAGGTTACAGTACTGCTACAGCATAATCACAATTCAACCAGTTTATTTTTTATGAGGCTTCAACACACTTTTTGAATAAATATATTTTCTCGATAGTCACTCAGACTGCTCTACTTGCTTCGTTTTCACTCACTTGGGATTACTTTTATCGATTAGGATTTAAATAGAAGAGTGATTTCTGAGCTAACATTATGATTTCGTTTGTATTTGTATTATCAAAATATATTATTAAATTATTAATCACACTTAATACAATAAGCTAATTGAAAACAAATATAAATTCTAATATAAGGAAAACTAAACTAACAGAGGGAAGGACTGCCTACAGGTGGTGGGAGGAGGGACAAGCCTCTAGTGCCTTCAGTATCCAGTTCCTTTTAAATTCGATGGTCTCGCTCCAGGAAAAGTACTTTCATTTTTCATTTCTCATTTTCTACTTCGGTATTTCATGGCCTAACTTGTAATTTTGATACTCAATTATAAAACAATTAATGTCATGTTCGAGCTGAGGTTGATTTTATGACATACAATGATAAGTTTTTGCAAAAAAAAAGTCATGTAACTCCGTCATGTCACACAATGTTATTTATTAAAATAATTTTCCTAATTATCATTTTTAACGAATATAATAGATCGACTAATGGTGTATCATCAAAGTTAAATGAAAGGTAATAATAATAGTAATAAAGGCCTAACGAACCCGAAGGTTCGATGCCGATACCACTAAACGATTTCTGCATACATCCTTCCAGTAATGCCCCTCCAAACCCAATTCCACTAAATCAGTTATGACGCAATCCTCCCATCTACCCCTCGGACGTTTACCTTTTGGTTCAGTGTTTATTAACATTTTAGGGATCCGTTCGTTACTAAGCCCTATAACCTTACATGCCCATCTAATGCGCCGCATTGCTATAACTTGAATTATATTTACCGGGTGTAAGTCCCTTAATTCAGCGTAAATGAAAGGTATGAAAAATTAATTAAATTGAATTACGAAAATTGTTTAGTTTGTTACTTACGAACGTTCTGATTCGACTCATTAGTTAAGGATGTGAGGAATATAATGAGGGCGATATAAAATGCTAATTTATGCGGTCATGATATTGTACTTTCACTATGTCCCAAATTTTCAGAATACGAATGACCATATTTACTGCAATGGGGCGCGAATTTCTCGCAGGTGACAGTGTTTCGTGGTAGTAGCTACGAAAGTATTTAGACTGTTTTATATTATTATTTTAACTATTTTTATTACTCATCACAACAAATAATGTTTTTTATACATAATAAACATTTACCGTTGTTAAAAACATTAAGAATAATCCAATTAGGATTTACATATTTGTTTATTTAGGATTTATGTATTTGTTGATATTGTTTGTTACTATTTTAAATTTATGCTCTCAAAGTAGTATCCTTGGTCCCATCCTCTACACTATCTATACAGCTGACATTCCAACCAATCCTAACACTGTCCTCACCACGTACGCCGATGACACATGTGTAACTGTATCCCAAAATCTCCAATCCCATATCACAGCCCTCGAAGAATGGTTTCGTAATTGGAGGATTAAGATAAATTCCAACAAATCCCATCAAATCACCTTTACCCTTCGTCGTAAACCTACTGACTGCCCAACAGTTTCATTTAATGATGCTACTCTTACCCCTGTCGAACAGATCCGCTACGTTGGACTACATCTGGACAAACTATTAATCTTGAATCCTCACACAAGACTGAATAGACAGGAAACTGCACGTCGATTTCAACTATTACAGCACTTACTAGACAAACGGTCTAAACTTCCAACACATTACAAAAGACTGATCTACATGACTGTAATAAGGCCAATCTGGACATATTGAGTTGAGCTTTGGTGCTCGACTAAACCTTCGAATTCCTCTCGTATGCAATCCTTACAATCCAAAAGCCTTCGTAAAATCCTCAATGCTCCTTACTTTGTTACAAATAAAATCATACATAAAGACCTTAATGTTCCCTATGTGACAGATCTAGCCCGAACCAGATATCACTCCTTCCATTATTAACTCCCTAACCACTCAAACTCCCTAGTTTCTAACCTTGCATCTCCTCTTCCATTCCTGACAATCCTCCGAGGCGCCTGAAAAGACGTTGGCCACGAGACCAGCTAATGTAAAATGTCATTAGAGTGCTACCAATGTGTAGTTACACGCCTGTAACACCTCAATTTAACTTAGATCAGATTTACTAAATGTATTATAATGTGCAGTTGTAAATAGCAATAAATAAATATTTTAAAAAAAAATTATGCTAGTTTTCAGTTTTTTTTTTATTTATTATTTTTAACAATGGGGATCATGAAAGACATGTTCACCAGAAAAAACTTAGTTGTTATTTTTTTTTTCAAAACGATATCTTAAGGAGACTAGGATGTGGCTTCTAAAGTCACTATTCCTGGACGCAAATAAAATTTATCATACTGGTGTTGGTTAATATCAGTAGTCTATGAAACGGCGAGAACTGAAGAGGGGGTGGGAGTGGAAGGGATCTGGAGCCGCTAAGAAGGGAAAGGGTCAACTCAGGTAGGCGGTCTTGGGTTACAGATATAACTTAATTATATTGATCTCACATTTAGCAACTTTGGAGAACATGAAATTTTATAGGTATTAAATGAATCAATGGATAGTGAGAAAAGGGGCTTGTAATTAGTCGACTTTTCAAGATGTTAATTGACTTTAAATTATTATTTTATCAAGAAAAGGATTAAACGACAATGATCCTTATCTCATAATTTAATTGATATAACAAATATGGAATAAGCTCAAAGTGTCTAGGAATGAGTAAGGCATTTTACATTTAATTTCGCTATCCACTAAATATTTGAGAATTAATAATTGGAAAACGTCTATTCTTTATTAGCAAGTAACTTATATTCGTATTCCAAATACATTGGAACCCCTGGTTCTCGACGGTTCAACTTTACCTATTCTATCCTACTTCCAGTTGAGGTAAGAACTTGAAAATTGGCACGCTTATAGCTTTAATACTGTAACTATCGAGAAAATTCTAAAAAGTATATTTTTTAATTACTAACCTCCCCCCACAAAAAAAAAAATGTTTAAAACCAATCAACTTTATTATTGAAGCTTCAATGCAACCATAGCTATTAACGAACGAATTACATCAACAGTTAAGTATTTTACAGTCTGCAATGCCTTATCAATTTTTTTAGTTTTTACTCAAATCAAAAATACATTGTAAAATGTGATATTCCTGATAGTTTTCATACAAAACATACTTCTATAAAATTTTCTAAATTATGTTCGGCGATATGAATTGAAAAATAACATAGAGATTGGTCAAAATTGATATGAAGATTTTTATTAAATTTTGAATTTTTTTTTATAATTATGATATTAGCAAATGTCAAGTGAAAGAAGTACCCATACTGCGGACACTGTAATTGCAACGAACATTCATGCAATTGGGAGTGGTAGGGATAAGAAACAATGCACATATATACACTTGTCTTTTCGGTTTTGGATATAAAGTTTGTTTCAGATAACAATCATAATACCTTTTCGAGACTTAATGATTTTGTTGTTTTCAAAGCTAATCATACGTTAGTTTTTAATTATCAACGTTGAACACTTGAACATTTTATCAGAAAAATCTTGAACGTAACTTCATTTTTAGTTAATTCTGCTACTGCAGCTATGTACTTTACATACCGCCTATGGCAAGTTTTAGTGCATCCGTACTATAACGTAATTTTTCCAAATTTTAAGGATTCTTTTTTTGTCTTTATGATAGAGGGTCAGACACTCTGTATACCGCATACCATTGCGATAACATTTACCTTGATTTCTTTAAAAAAAAAAAAAAAAAAAAATCAAGGCCACTGTCACTACTATATTCTTAAAACCGATATTTTAAGATGATTTGCGTATTTATCTTTTTCATTTTACATTTTTAGTTTATTTACTGATTCTTTCATACGTTTAGATTTATTTTTTGGTTTAATTACCTATTAGTTGAATAAGGCCGATTTTAATTTAGGATCTATAATTTTTTCTGTTACGGAAAACATCTGTTACTGCTTTAATAGAATACAATAATGAATGCTTTTTTTTTTTTTTTTTGGAAGGTAAATTTTACATTTCTGTTCACCAAATAATTTATTATACTTATTTGTGAAAAAATTAACTTTGTGAAGGCGCGCTTCCCAATAGTCACACCAAAGGACGCAAGTATCAAATTAATACAGCTGTTAGAAGCTCATAATTTTAATTATTGATTAATATCAAATGCATTTGTAAGGGGTATTAAAGACAAACTCTTATTTCAACAAAAATGAGGTTTCTTTATTGAACTAAAAAGAATATAAAAATTAAAAAAATAATCTATCCCAGAAAAAATCGCTGAAAATGATTAGCAATAAGTTAGCCCAAAGAAGTAGAAACTAATAAGTTAAACAAAAAATAACAATTGTAAAATTTCACAATGAACTTCTCCAAAGTTCTTTTGAAGACCTCTCTCAGGTTTAAAAGCCCAATTATAAGTTTTAATTTAGAAAGGATCAGTAAATTTGGAATCTCTCTCTCGAAAAATTTAACGGGATTGAAGATATTTATTTGTTAGTACACACCACAGTTTTATTGATAATATCATTATTATAAATGAAATAACTCCTCGTATCTAACATACCAGAAATATTTTTGCAGGTCCGATGGTACCGGGAAGATGCTTCAAAATGTTGTTTCCCTCGTGTTAAATGGGTTTCTATTCCAGTTTAATTCATTAATCACCTTCCCTCTTTTTTGCTCATGAGTAATGTTAAAATTTCTTCGTTATTAACATCCCCTTCCTCACTAGATTCTCCACTTAACTCAGTTTCAGAATATCCTTTCCTTTCTTCTATTTGTTCGCACTCACCAGTGTAACTATCCTCATCAGTAAAATCTGGAGTCTTCTTCAGTTAAATAAATGTGTATTCACGGCTTGCTAGTCGTCTGGATTAGCAAATTATAAATTCTCCCTAGGCATCGAAACCTGAAACAAACGGAAAAACTAATGGTCACTCACACGTATTAATTATACAAGTATTAATTACATACCAATGGTGTTTACTAATTGTTTCATGAAGAAAGTTTTATATACTCTAGAATATGTTATTTACCAATAAAGTAGTACAAGGCTCGGTCAAAAAGAAGTTTTAATCTTGAACTACAGATAGTCTGATTATCTTCACTTGTCTATTCTTTTGTTTGTATATATTTTAAGAGAGTTTTTTTATTTTATTTTATTTAATTTTTTTTTTTTTTTTTTTTTTTTTTTTTTTTTTTGTTTTCGGCCCCCCCCCCCCCTCTCCTCTTTTTTTTTTTTTTTTTTTTTTTTATTTTAAAAAAAAAAAAATCTTGAACTAGCAAAAAATTACACTAACTATTCACCCATCATATGCCTTCAAATTTACACAAAACTGTTTCACATTTATCAAAACAATACGCGAGCCCGTCGCTGGATTAATACAATGATATGTAGTAGAGAGCTAATTTTAGCAGTTAAATGAATGAAAGGGAATTAACCGAGTTTGGCCGAACAGAAATCGATATTTACTAATTAGCCCTTCCTGGTAATATCCTCTCTGAACCGGCATTGTTTTTGTTTCATATTTAGATTTTACTAATTGTATTTTTTTTATTGTATTGGGTTTCTAACTTTCACTTCATATTATGTGCGTAATTTAAATTTTATAACCGACATCGGAAAACTGGCCATAATAAGAAGTTGGATTAAACTTGCTATGTCTAAGGAAATATTTTAATTGTTAGACTAGTTATTAAAGTCATCTTATTAAAAACGTTACTGAATTTCTATTACCATATTATGGAATGACAGCAACATAATTTTCTTTATGAAAATTGAAGTTGAATTTCGTTTCCAGAAAAATGGAAAAAAAAGGCTTTCGATTTACTTATTCAAGGGTTTTTTGTTTTCATTATCATTCTGATTATTCTTGTAATTAAAATTATTTTTCGTCTGCAATAAAGGATATTAGGAATATAAGATAATATAATAAAGGATAGTATTATATGGAAGATGAATAATGGGGAGGTATCCTTTGGTACAATCCTCCTAGAAGGTTAAAACAGCAGTTACCCAAAGAGCTTGTGTTAATAGTTGTAATGGAGGTTTGGTATCGTCCAAATTGTCCGATCCAGTGCTGATTGGCTGCAGCCACAGAACCCTCGCTCATCCATTGTATACCAGTGGCACGCAAGCCGTTTCGGAGTTCCAGAGGCTGATTGTAAATATTGTATATTTGCCCTACTTACAGAAAGAGTTTAGAGTTCATGTTTTGAAAAATGTAAAAGTTCTACCAACATATTCTCAATTACAATATTTCAACTCTGGGATTATCATCATGACGAGATGTTGGGGTATTGACAATTACAATTAGCAGGAGAGGACAGATTCATAAATGGCAGGAACCTGACGAATTAGGATTTTCTAAAATATTGTTTCTCAAAGGTTGTCACAGAACTAGAAATATTGTACAAGTATTAAGCAATAAAATTATACTGAGCCTGAATTATGATGACGGATTCTTATGGGAAATTGAATTCTCAAACAATTTACGTCTTTGGGACGCAATGGATCGGAAAAAATCGCGGATATTAAAACGTTTTAGAATTGGATTATCAGAAAAATCATTCATTGAAAATACCTCCTTCAATAGGAAATTCCAGATTTAAGTGCTTTGTGTTGAAGCACTAAATCGATTAAAAAGACGGAAAAGGTCCAACAAATAACTCATACGACTTATTCAATAAACAAGATTGTTTATTCATAATTCTTCTTACATACAATATAATTTATTTACAATATAAATACACACACATATATATATATATAT
>NW_027107790.1:733806-742208 GCF_000696795.3 Halyomorpha halys | reverse complement strand
TATCCTCGTAAACGTATACTGAACAATATAATAACATTTACAATAAAATAAAATTCAAACTATTTATGATAAACTATAGCCAGTAAATAATAGCCATACAGTCCTCTCAAACACACATTATAATAACATATAAAAAAAAAAAAAAAAAAAAATGAAAACTATTTACAATTAACTATAGTCAGTAAACAATAAGCTTATAGTACTCGTAAATTCCATCATATACAAAAGAAAAATACATATATCTATAACACTGTAAAATAAGATTTGCCTAAAGTTAATGTTATATACATAAATTAAACTTAAAAAGAAAAGAAAAGGTCGTACAATAATATGACATAAAAATGTTTTTTTGAAATTTATATATACAAGATTAACAAACAAACTAGAAACAAACAAACAAAAAAAATAATAAAATAACTACATTTTGTGTAGTCCAATCTAGTTGTGGCAATAGGAGGACACTCTATATTGTGATTGCTGGAAGTTTTAACTGTTCAATGTGGACAGTTCTCCTTCTAGGCTCTTTGAAACTTTCTATTGTTACAATATTGTGTTCTCTAATGACGATCACTCTCATACCTCTACCCAGGTATCACCACGATCACCCTCTGTTAGTTTCCACTTTCCTGTAACCACCGTCCCTATATTTATTTTACCCATCAGGTCTCGAAAATTCAAGTTACGTTGCGCCACTCTTCTACTTTTTCCCCTGCAAATCCTGTCCCTAACTTTGGCCCACAACTTTTGCAAAGCCATCACATTGCCTGTCATTTCATTCTCTCTGGGCAAAGCACCACGATAGTCCCGCCAACGCCCCCACATCCCAAAAAGAATTTCGAAAGATGCTAACCCCGTAACTGTGTGTATGGAGTGGTTGTATGCTGTAACTGCCCGTTCATCAACGCAATGGTCATCAAGTTCCAGTCCCCTTTCTGGCTGGTACACTTGTAGGTGGTCTCTTAAGGTGCTATGAAGTCGCTCTATCCCTCCGCGGCTCTTTGGATGTTGAGGCGCCACACCACTTCAAATATTCTCATTTCCTCTCCGATGCTTGCGGTGTCGAATTCTCTCCCACTGTCGGGAACGCCGTAGAATTGGAACCATGTCCGAAGGGCTCTTAAAACCGCCTCCGCTGATCTGTCCTGTACTGGGTGTTTTCTGAATACATCGATGATACTTTTGATGTTCCGAGTCTCTCAGGGTATCTACCATCGATGTGCATCGAATAAATGATCGATCTACGCCGATCTTTTCTGTTCTCCATAGCCGCTGGATCTTTTCTTACACTGTCGCGTTTCCAGCATATAAGTGGTGGATCTTACCGGCGTTGGATGCTTCTTTCAGCGCTCTGCAAATTTGGTCTTCTTTAACACCAGGTTGAGACCAGATGGTCGTAATGGAAGTACCACCATATTTGCTATGTCCCATCTCCAGCAAACCAGTGGTTTTTTCTTCCAAATTATCTGCCGTCGCTGGTCATTGATGGCCTCCTCAAGTACTTCCATTTCCGTCGGTCTTTCGTCGTTTGAACTTTATTCTGCTGATGAACAAGGAGACTCCCTGTTCTATTCTGTAATGATTCGTTCATCACTTTATTTTATTAATTCCATTCTTTACAATTATTTACATATGTCATTCTGTTTATATATATATTTTAATTTTCTGTATTCATTGGTTGTTATCTTGTTCTGTTCTAAGCCCTGAGGAAGGCTAGAAATTCTGGCCGAAACGTTGGCACAACTAAATCAGTTACTTCAACTTATTTGTGTTTTATTTTCAGGGTGTTTTTTCATTTCATTTTATTTTGACCGCACCCCCAACCATCTTCTCCTTGTATACTATCCACAATGATTCCTTGTCTTCTTAAGTTTTCTATTTTTCCTCTGATGTGCTTCCTAAGCGCCTGTGGGTATCGTCATTCTTTAACATACGTCACTCTTTCTTGCTTTAGTGGAATCTCATGTGCTGTCCTTCCTGTTGCATCTCTTTCATTAAAAAAAATTGTCGTCAATTCATTTATAACAGAGTCTCCTTCCAATTCTCCGCCTGTGTTACGGTCCCTACTCGCGCCTTCCCGTCTGCTATTGTTTGTTGGCATCTGTACTTCCTTCGCCCAATTCTAATATTCCATTTTCCATTACTTTTCTTAATCCTAGCTCCCACCTTCTCTAAAAGACCACAACCAATGATCACCTGATAATCCCTGGGCATCCTACTCACTACATGAATTGTTAAAATGCCCCCTTTAGCTCCCCATTTACCCAGTCCAATCTCTATCTCTCCCTTTACACTGCATAGTGCGCCTCCCTCCCACCCCCCCCCCAGGGCGATTAATTTAATTGGTAAACCTTTACTTAGAGTGCCCTCCGCTCGCCGCTCAATTTCTCTACTACTTCTCTACAAGCAATGGTGTTTGAACTGCCCTTGTCCCCCAGACAGCTTACTGCTCCGTTCACTCGGATTATAGGCAGACCGCCCTGCCCTCCCTTCACGTGAGTTTCTCAATGTGCGGTCGCCTCTCTGCTTACATCCTCCTCACATCTCACGTGTCTTCCTTCCTCCTGGTCCTCGCCTCCATGCGCTTTCTCGGATACTTTGCTCACAACTATTCCTTTGTTCATCCACTTCGTCTTCAGTTTCTGATACTCCTGAAACTTCCGTTGACTCACTTGACGATCCGCTCAGTCTCTGCCGAAGGGTTTTCCTCCATACTTGTTGGGCATTAACTTCAATTGTCTCGCCTTAGTCCATATTCCTTCTTCGATAAATGTACGGGCACTACCGTGCGATGTATCCTTCGCTTCCACACTCGAAACACGGAGTTCGGGAACACTGGGCCACCAGGTGTCCACTTTTGTTGCAACCATAACACTTGCGGTCTTCTCGGCGGCTACTGATTCTTGGTTTTGCTTCTCCTGATCTTCTTTCTCGGTTCAGCGTTTTCTCCCGACCGCTATACTTGTACTCTCTTCTTCTCTAGGGCAGCGGAGTAGTCCTTGGCCAATTGTACGTAATCCTTCTCCATCCTGGTTCTTTCACATCCATTCTGGAATCCTGTTTTCGGGCGCTTGTGTTTATAAGTTCCTGAGCGCACTCTACGAAGGAGCGTTCTCTCGGCAATCCGTCCTTCCCCAGCTCTTTTGCCAACTTAATCTTTAGTAGATTGGATAGGAATTGCATCTTACCCTGTTCCTGAATTGTCTTTATCATTATTTCGCTGAGTTTATCGGCGATTCTATTGTAGCGTGCCAGGAGTTCCGCGGCATACTGCCCATCAGACTGTCTCAGTTTCTTTGTCTCCCTAATCATCATAAATATGTCCTCTTGTGGGGCCCACTGTCCTCCAAATGCCTTCTTCAATCTCGCTTTGATTACATCCCAAGGTGTTTCCTCATCCGCTTGAATTTAATTTAGGATACTTCTTCTCACCCTACTGACGACTGCTGCCCTTAATGCCTCAACATACTCACTGTTAAGCATGTTTTCAGCTGTCTTCGCGTCTATTCGACCAATCAGTCGATCACCCCCTTTTAGGAAATGGCTTAACTCCTTTGTCTCCCCAGTGAACCTTTCAAGGTCAGATCCTGCCTTTCTTAAGTCCTCGCCGTGAGTACTTTGATCCATTCTAGCGTCGTGGAATAAGCTTGCGCTTGTGATATTTCCGGTAGTGGCTGAATCTCTGCCGGAGATGGGTTCCCATGAGCTACAGGTTGGTCGACTGCTGCTTGAGGTTGGTTGGCTGCAGGTGGAGGCGGGTTGTTAAACTTCAGACCCTCATTGTTTAGAACTGCCGCTCTAACTAGTCCGGTACCGGCCATGATTCAGGGAGAACAAAGAAAAAAAAATTTTTTTTGGAGACTAAAATAGTTCTGGTATCCAATGGTCCTGGGTTTCGGTACTACTTAAGTATCCTCCAGAGAAAACAGTGAAAAGATTATGGAATGACTCTTACGGGTTCCAGAAATCGAATGGCTTTTATTTAGTTAAGCACCCCTATATATACATATAGGCCTGTCAGCTGTTATCGTCCTCATATATGACTTATATCTGAAATCTAGATCTAATTATAAATACATTCAATTTGGCCCTTCTTTGCAACACGGTATTATAAGGAAGTGGGCTGGGGCCACTAAAGCTGAGGATCACAATAATGGTTCAAGAGCCGCTGGTCAGAGGTACGAGAACGGGTAGGGACCGCTCCACTCGGTTAAGGGGGCGGTTAGATGATTTCAAGCTGCAGAGGGGGAGGGGGGGTGCTCTGCGGGGACAGTGCTCTGCCACTTCTCATGTATAGCTTTAATGTCTATCCTAAGGAACCCAACCCTCACTTCCATATAGGATGTGGTGGTAAATTGTATTGGAAATGTTCATAAGTTACAACACTAAATATAAATAGAAAAAATACCAAACTAAAATTGTAGACTGACTCTGCTAGAACGAATCGATAAGTGCCAAGAATAATAATTACATAGGAACCTAACTAGTTTTCTGACAGCACAAATTATAATCCGATTTTACTGACAAATATATATTGTGCCATGAGTTTCATTTATTAAATAAGTAGGTAAAAAGTATTAATTAATTTTTCCAAAAAAAGAGAAACAATCTAACGAATTTACATTATCTCATATTTAATATTGTTATTTAAATTATTAATTAGTAGTATTCAATTTGTTACATTTAGTGTATATTTACGTTCTATTGATATCATACAAATTTGAAGTTGGCCGTTTGAGTTTTTATAATTGAAAAAGTATGATCTAATAGTAGCTTAAATTTTTGAGCTAAAAAAATTTGTTTTCTATATTTGGAGGGTAATTGTTTTTTTAATTTCGTGTAAAAAAACAAAAATAATATATTTTTTATAGAACCCAAAAACAGAAATAGTATGTTTTTAAGGCAACAAACAAAAAATTTTTATTTTATTTTATATTTTTTTTTTTACTCCAGAGACCTATTGGAACATACATGTGTTCAATATTTTTGGTTGTACTATCATGAAAAATAATTTGGTTGAAATCTGGGACCTCACTAAGCTCTCCCCTAGGGAGTGTAATTTGCGGGGTGTTAATCAGTTGCAGAGGGTGAGTCAACATATTGACATCGGGAGATACAGTTCTATGCAGCTTCCCCATCTCACTTTCCGGCTTCCTCCCACTCTCTCTCTCATTCGACGTTTGCCCTTCACCAGGAGTCGATGCTTATTCGCTGTCCACAACTGAGTACCCGATTCACCAAAACTTTTTCTTTATGTCTTTTATGTTCGTATAGGAAGGTTTTTCTTATTTTTTTTTTCTCCTTAAAAAATGTATGTATAATTTAAAGTTAGTGTTTACTCCTTTTTAATTGGTTGTAAGTGGATTCTATTTTTGTAGTAGATCAGATCATTTTAATAATCGTTGTTTGAACCCATATTAATTCCATCTTTTTTCAAATTTTATTTTATTGCTAGTAGTTTAATGCAAAATCTCAACGTAAAACTGTCGTTAATGTTTTCTGTTTTCTTAATGTATTAAGTCTTTGGATTCCGCTTGTGCCGCACAGGACATAAGGAGGAAAAACAAAAGTTTAAATTCGATAGTTCCAATTGCTACAGTGATGAACTAACATCGTTTCCCTTTAAGTCCAATATAGCTGGGTAGAAGGCGGGAAATGCTTGTTATTTTTCAGTTTCTGCTTAGCTTGCGCCTTCTATTGAAAAACTTAAAAATTAGAATTTACAAAACTATTATCCTTCCCACTGTTCTTTATGGGTGTGAGACGTGGCCTCTTACACTAAGGTATGACGTCTTAGGGTTTTCGAAAATAAAATATTGCGGAAAATATTCGGACCGAAAAAGGATGAATTAACGCGAGAATTTAGAAGATTAAACAACGCTGACCTACACCCGGTAAATATAATTCATGTTATAGCATTGCGGCGTATGAGATGGGCGTGTAAGTTTGTAGGGCTTAGTAACGAGTGGGTCCCTAAAATGTTAATAAACACTGAACCAACGGGTAAACTTCCGAGGGGTAGATGGGAGGATTGCGTTATAACTGATTTAGTGGAATTGGGTTTGGAGGGGCATCACTGGAAGGATGTATGCAGAAAGCGTTTAGTGGTTTCGGCATCGAACCTTCGGGTTGGTTAAGGCTTCATTATTATTATTTTATTTTGTAAATAACGTCAAGGCACCTTGGCAATGCCTTGGTGCAACGAAATTCCTGACGAAAAGACCTGATTTAAAAAAGTTAAATTAAGTTAATTATTAAAGGTTTTTAAAAATTCAAAATTAATGAACTCCATTTAATTCTAGACAGAAATATTTGTTAAACGTAAATAAAAACATAGAAAAAACAATTGTGACTGGACTACGATGGCCTTTGCGTTGGTAATCGTTATGTAAACCTAACATGCCTTTTTTTTTTTTTTTTAAATATTTATTTATTGCTATTTACAACTGTACATTATAATACATTTAGTAAATCTGATCTAAGTTAAATTGGAGTGTTACAGGCGTGTAGAGAAACTACCCATTGCTAGCACTCTAATGACATTTTACATTAGCTGGTCTCGTGGCCATCTTCTTTTCAGGCGCCTCGGAGGATTGTCAGGATTGGAAGAGGATGCAAGATTAGAAACTAGGGGGTTTGAGTGGTTAAAAGTCTAAATTTAATTTGTTTTTAAAACGATTTATTATTTAATTTATTATTTTATAATTTAAGATAATTACTCTTTTGAATGTTTTTTATTGGTTATACTGTTATTAAGTAGGTTTTAATTTTTTGAAAACATTTCTTTTAAATACCCATATTTGTATCTATATTTGTTTTATTTTATGTTATATTTATATTTATTTTATGATAGAATTGGAAATGCATACTATGCTATCCAATGCTCATTGCGATGGGGTTTAGTTTTGTTCATTGATGTGTCTGCTGTCTGCGAAAGTTTTCGTCGGACCATAATTTGCATTGTAAACTATACCAAATTTAAAAAAAAAAATAGAAATATTTGGTCTAAGTCAAAATTATTTGAAAGGTGCCAACTAAAGTTTTGTTTTTCGTGAAATCATGAACTGAAAGACACTGAAGTAAATAAAATCTACAGTGTGCTATGTAAATTTTGGAAAAGAGCTAATAGTGAGAACTACTATAGTGAGCAACAGAAAAATAATATAAACCCTTTTCCTATTCTCAAAATATTGAAAAATTTTGGATGATCGATGATTGACCGTGTGTGATTGTAAAAGGAAGGTGGTCCGGGTGCGGTCAAAGAAAAAACTCAAATAATCCTGAAACTATTTTATATGAACCAACGTTTCGCCCCACGTTGCAAGGCTTGATAAGGGCTAATAAAGATACAAATGCTTATATGAGGTAAAAATATATGAACATAGTAAATTAAAAACGTAAAATTAAATAAGAATAACTAAAGGTTATAGACAATTAATGATTACGGGAATAACAACAGATAAAGAAAGAAATATAAAAATACAGTTCACACTAAGAGATGGAAAAAGAGAATAAGAGTAAAATCAAGAATAAAGGATAATGAACAAGTTAAGAAGTATACCTTTCAGAAGCTGACAAGCACGGAAATTACAAGGAAAGAGAAAGACTGGTGGAGGTTTGGCGGTTAAATAATGTTCAAGTAAATAGTATTAGCAAATTAAATAAAATATTTTAAAAGTAAACATTAAATGATAATACACACAGTAGGGGAAGATATTATACTAAAAAAATTATATATTTATATAATTTTAAATTACAAAAAAAAAAAAGAAGAAATAAGATTAAAAGAATGGACATAATATGGTGAAGAAAATAAAATATACAAAATAAATAACGGTACAAAAGCTTGTGCATTATATAATAGAAACATTTATATAAAGTAATGGATATAAGTTACAGGTAATATATTAATATAAAGTACAGATAAAATATATAAATATAAAAGAAAAAAGAATGGATAGTGAAATATAAAGTAATAAATGTAGGTATAGGGGAGGGGGGAGTTTAAAAAAAAAACAGATAAAAGATACAGGAGGAAAAACAACGTCTGAAATTCAGAACTCATCTTGTTAATTATCTTCCTTTATTCTTGATTTTACTCTCATTCGCTTTTTTCGTCTCTAAGTGTATTTTTATATTATATTTTTACCTGTTGTTATTTCAGTTTTCATTCATTGTCTTAAACCTTTTGTTATTCTTATTTAATTTTACGCTTCACTTTACATCTTTTTTAATTTACATTGTTTATTTATTTTTACCTCATTTAAGTGTTTGTATAGTTTGTTAGCCCTGATGAAACCCTTCAACGTGGGGCGTTAGATTATATTGAATAGTTTTACGACTATATAATTTGTTTTCTTTAACCGCACCCGGACTATATTCCTTTAATTAATAAAAACAATTAT
>NW_027107790.1:710711-733736 GCF_000696795.3 Halyomorpha halys | reverse complement strand
TTTTTCACTAAAAAGGAATCGATCTCTCAAAAACTATTCAAGGTTATTAAGTCCTAATTGTACTTTAGTAAAATTAATAAAATTCCCTTTAAAAATATAGTTTGGATCAACTAAACCTGTGGTTAGTGGCCTTATGAGTGAACCAATAGCGAAAGGTTTTATTATTTTTTATAGATTTCTCTTATTTGTGAATATACTTGGCCCACTGTTGGATTGGATATAATACACTTCTAAAAAAAAAATCTACATTTAATAACCTCTAATTACGTGTAAAAGGAATCGAGTTTTCTCTTTTGGACCAGATCAGCGATTTTTTTTTAGCTGTTCTTGGATTATCACTATTATTTCACCTAGAGCTGTTGATTATGTAGGCAAAAAAATAAATACGTGCATAGTAAATGATGTTGCTATTTTCTATTTTAATTAAATTTTTTTTTAGTAATATTTTGAGAAAGTGGCATTCGCTTAGCGAACCTTTTGAAACTTTCTTAGATCCACTCTTAATGTGATAGTTATTCTTGAATCCACCCCCAAGATTGGTTATATTTCTCTTTCAGAAATGTAACAACAGAGAACCCTCGCGTTGTTTAATTAGTTACGTGAAACATATGACCAATATTTGTCCCATAGTGAACAAATTTGAAACTACAGGGTCAATGATGGATAGGTGTAACATGATAATTGTAGGGTACATAAAACTCCAATTATAAATGAATAGCTCGGTGATCAGTTTTCATATGGGCCAAATACTACAGTGTGTAATTCGATTTTCAGAATCCAGGTGAAAGTTATGGAACATAATAAACAGAAATGTTTATATCAATTCACGTGTTGTAGGATTTTCAGTTAATTAGATGTTATTACATTGGTGCTAGTGGGCGTAGGGGCTCTATCTGGCTCCCCCCTCCGTTTCCGTGTTTGTGTGGTTTATTCTCATCCTGCCCACCGCCTGAATGTACTAAACATCGAGAATATCGAACTACGCCCTGTTTCATAATAAAGTACAAACTAATACTATTAATCTTGTAGTTTGGATTTGGTACAATTTCACTGATTTATACAATTCTGCTAGATAATATTTTACTTTTAAACTTTTTAAACATGTAATATCATTAATAGTCGTACCCATCATGAAACAAAATGCTTGTACTTTAAGTTTGTGTACTTTTATTTGTGGACTAATACTATTAGCTTTCATTATGAAACAGGCCTCAGTCTTCTTGACTGACTTGAGAGTTAGAGAAATACACCGGACTTGATAATTCCGTGATGTTCCCTGTCGGGTTCTGTTTAGATCTGTCTGGTATCGAGTTTGAATAGGACAGCACCGTCCATGCCGCCGAAGAAATATATTGAACTTACTGAAAGTTTTTTAATAATTTATTTATTGTTATTTACAACTGTATACATACACCCACACACAGATATGTATGTAATGACATGATGCGAACATGTGGAGAATCTACCCATTGGTAGAACTCCAAATACATTTGTAGAGGAGAAGATCTCGAGGCCATATTTTTTTTTCAGACGCCTAGGATGATTATTAGGTAATGAAGGAGAAGCCAGGCTAGAAACGAGTTGGTTTGGGTGTTTGGGAAGTTTATCGTGGAAGGATTGGTTTCTGGTTCTAGCTAAATCGGCAACATATGGGACATTGAGGTCCTGATGGATGACTTGATTCGTGACAAAGTAAGGAGCATTAAGGATTTTGGACTGTAAGGATAGGATTCGAAGGGATTTGATGGTTTAGTGGAGCCCCATAGCTCAACTCCGTATGTCCATATAGGCCTTATAATAGTCATGTAGATTAGTCTTTTGTAATGGATTGGAGGTTTGGGCCGTTTGTCTAGTAAATGTTGTAATAGTCGGAATCGAGTAGTTTCCTGTCTTTTCAGTCTCGTATGAGGATTCCATGTCAGTCGTTTGTCCAGGTGTAGTCCTAAGTAACGGATCTGTTCAACAGTAATTAGTGGGGTATTATTAAGAGATACTGTAGGGCAAGATAAAGGTTTACGACGAAGGGTAAATGTGATTTGGTGGGATTTATTGGAATTTATTTTAATCCTCCAGTTTTGGCACCATTCTTCAAGGGAGGTATGGTGGGATTGAACGGTTTCGGATACAATGGAAGGATCATTATTCACTGACAATAGGCATCTGTCATCGGCATACGTGGTGAGAATAGTGTTAGGATGCGTTGGGATGTCAGCTGTAAAAAGTATCAAGAATAGGACCAAGGGTGCTATCCTGAGGTACACCAGTAGACTGAGGAAACAGGGATGAATAAGCGCTTACTTGAAATAACCTGTCGGAGAGATAAGAACGGATAATGAGAAAATATGTAGGGGTAGGAATTTACGGATCTTCTATAGCAGTCCTAGCCTGTTCTACATCAAGAAAGACTCCCGAGCAGTACATTCAGCGCTCCAATGAATACGAGACATCAACCACACAATGGCATTGTTGGATAGTAGAGTGGGATGTTCGGAATCCAAACTGGTGATCTGAGATAATGTGGTTGGAATCTGGATGGGGTACAGGCGTTTTAAGATGAGTTTCTGAAGGATTTTACTGAAAGTGAAATTTTATTTTCATCTCCAGATTCGGATTCATCTTCCATATCCAAAATGATGTGAACAGTGGGACATCAGTGTAATTATGCCATTCTGCGTGGCCAAAAATACGAAAACTTTACAGAATAAGGGTTTAATAATTTCTATGTTATCGAGTGGTCAAAATATGACACGCTATAATTAATAAATTTTAAAAATTATTTATTTAGGTATTATTTCTTAATATAATAAAAAACATCATTAAAAAAACTAAACTATATATTTTTTGTATTAATTAATCGCATAAATTGTGACCCATCTCTAGAATAACGCTCTGATTTACCGAAAAATAAAAACAAACAAATATTAAATAACGCAACATATTTCATATTTTTAGTATGTTTATTTAATGAAATGAGATGTCAAAATTTGGGATTTCAAATTTAAATTGCTTGTAAAAATTTTCATTTATAAAATTGATCCTATTGCTGTTTCCATCGACTGACCGGAGTTCTGTGCCCAGTTATCAAGAATTTATAACCGTTCCTAGTTGGAAGGACTTTCGATAAATGGGTTCATCTTCAGCTCTTAGTCTAATAGTTGAGGGAAAAGTGTTTGATGATCACTTTCCTATTCTTCGCATCCTGATTACATGACCTGATGATCCTATTTAATAGGCAAGCAATTTTACCTGAATTTTTCAAATTTTAGCAATTGAATTTTTCTGATTCAACAACTCCCTGAACCTCCTTTTGTCTATATTCCTTGACTGTTAGGCCTTCGTCAGATGGAATATTACAATTATGTATATTTCAACCACTTTTCTTCCTTAGAAAAGAGTTTTGTGAACAGTAGCAGGCATGTTTTACCTCAGATATTCCTTTGAATACTAATTTCTTCTATGGAGCAGAGATAGAAGATAAACCCCCAATTCTCATAATTTGTACCTAACATAATCTTTTCCTTCCTAAAAAATGTTGACATTTTTATAAAAAAAGACAAAAACGGTCAGCTTTGTCATGTTCACTAATTTAGGTTCCCAACTCTACGCCAATAATTCTTTCAAGATACCATTTTACCATATCAGAAAGTAACCACTTGCTATGTTCAGTATGGATTATGAAGAAAGTAAATGTGATTGTTCAGTTTGAAGAAATTGTAACCTTAAACCATGTATAAATGGAGAAAAACAGGAAGTTTGAGTTCGTTATCAGTAGTGCCTATAGTGAAAATACAGAAAAAGTCTGAGGGAAGTCTTACTCCATTCCCCTGTATGAGATCTAATCGCAGTTCTGTCATATCTCACGTTCTTTTATGAGGCTTTGGACGCTATAGTCGACATTTCCCCAATTCGCACGTGACTTTTGATAGTCTTATTGATAAATTTGTTCACATTTCCTGCCACATGTTTTTTTATAGCAATCTGGTCTATCCGAGACCTTAACCTTTCCACTACTGTTCAATCATGTTGCAAAATATGACAGTGTTTTAATTCCACGTGATGCCCATGCAATATAAGGTTTTGTTATGTAAGTGTAATAGTAATTTCTTTTGGAGGACTATTGTTAATAAAGAAATTATCCAATTAAAATTCACTTTTAAATTAACATCAATAAGTATAGCTTTATTCTGGTAATTTATGACTTTCAGGGGGAGGGTAGGTAATTCAGCAGGTAATCAACTTATTCTGACCCAAGTGGACTGGTCACGTTTTTATTCTATGTGACTGCCACGAAATAAAAGTCAACCCCCCGGAA
This sequence comes from Halyomorpha halys, assembly GCF_000696795.3. Lineage (NCBI taxonomy): Eukaryota > Metazoa > Arthropoda > Insecta > Hemiptera > Pentatomidae > Halyomorpha > Halyomorpha halys. The sequence goes on along the minus strand of NW_027107790.1, from coordinate 729,424 downwards.
TCGAAATGGCACCACTCCAAACTCGAAGTTGTTAAGGGTACGCCTGAACTCCATCAGCTACAAGTGGCCTCAAGTACCTCCATCTACATAATGTTAGCTTCTGCTAATGCATGACGGGAAGAGGTTGTTTGTTTCATATTTTTCTGAACTAGCTAGGTAATCTTCTTCTGAGCTCAGGAGACAATAGTTTTCAATCAGTGCCAAATCCTGTTTTGGACTATTGCATTATTGGTCTATGCATTTGAAACAAATGTTGGCGATAACACTACTCTTCCTGCTGCTACAAGTACAACTAAAGCCTTTCAAACACCTACATGAAAGCATAAACAGGATTTTTTGGAGTGTCGCCACTTACTTCATTGTATCTGGGATAAGACCAAGTTTCGATTTCTACATAGCTGTTATTCCATGTCTCAATTAGAAGGTGTGTTTAAGTTAGGTATGTTGGGGGATATTACCCAAATTGATTGTTATTAATGGTATTGCTGGTTTAGATAAATGGAATAGACTATATGTGACGAGTTTAAAAATATATAGGGTGAAAAGCCTCTATTCTTGATTGAATAATAAGACACATGGTTATTCCGGGTTTGCCAAAAGGTTGTACAATGTGGTTTAGTATTTAATTTTGATTGTTGATTGTAATGGGATTACATAAAATTATAAGTGACATTACATATAATAATAGATGCCGTAGTTTACTTGTGTTGAAGATGTTGTAGGTTACCCGGTGAGCTCTTGAAAGTGCATATTCTTGTTTTCTTCTTGTATTATCTTCCCTCTTTGATCCTGCTCCGTCCCTCTGCCTGAGTGGAGTGTAGTTTATTCATTCATCGTGAATTGTTCTAAACCAAAAATGATGCGGCTCTTGAGTTGCTGGACCAAGATAGCTAACTAAGCCTACTGCTACAATGACCGCTACAAAATAGTGTTGCCCAATTCTGTCCGCTTCATCATGGGTACTACCATATCTCTTGAAAATGTTCGCTATCACTCGAACTAGTGTCTCTCTCAAGCATATTGACGAATTTCAGTTTTCCCTTTCTCAAAGTAGTATATCCAATTATGGTGTATAGAAATAATATATTGCCTTTACAACCTGAGAAAATGTAGAATGATTTCTCTAGCTAAAGATGTTTTGAAGACCTTTTCCTGGCTTATAAGTGGCTGGTAAGTAGATTCTTCAAGAGGGTGGTGCAAAAGTAGTCCAGGAGGACCAGTAGATCAATATCTTCACTTGACTTCTTTGAGCCAGAGCTTTCAGCCATTTCAATTGCGTTGGAAGCAATTAGTGAATCATATAGTCTTCTACTGCTAGTTTAGCAATGAACTGTTCTATTCGGAAATTATCACTTAACGATGTGATTAGACGCTGTTCACAGTTATCGCTTGACTAGAACTGTTCTTTTGATAATAACAGTGACAATGCTTGATTCGTCGAATAAGACATCTGAAGCACCGTATCATTTACTTTAGCCGATTTCAATATTTTTAGTATAAGAGCCCAAGCGGAGAAAAAAAGTTATTTCACCCCAATTTTTTATTATTTAATTGAAAAATAGTTATAATTACTAGTCAAAATTGATGGGTCTGCCAAGTATAGGTAGGGGGAATAAAAGATGGCGGTTGTTTCAAAATTTTAAAAATAATTAATTTTTTATTCGGAGCTATATCTTTACAACTACTGACAAAAATAGAAAATCTAAGAGAGCATCATTTAAAGTTGAGTAAATTTGCTAAAGTGTAAGCCCTAATAGAGCTATTTACGTCCAATAGTTCTCGAGATATAGCCTTTTAAAAAGCAACATTTCAAAAATTTTTACTGAAATATCAGTAGTTAGTTAATTTATTTTGAGAAATCTATATCTCAGGAACTATGTGACGTTTAGATTTATATTAGCACTCAAATTAAAGCTAGTTTAATGAGATAGTTTATGATGTTTATTTTCGTAGAAGTAGTAGTTTTCATGAAAGTTGCTAAAATAAATTGATTTATAGTTGTTCGGACAAATTTTCATTTGCTACATTTATATTCATATGTGAATATCATAAAAACCCCTACGAAGACGAGTATAATAAACTACTTTATTGTAAGTTAAATTTTCTTTATTTTCAGTATTGGCAGACATATGTGTTTCTTATGGGTCTAGAGATATAGTTTTACAAAAATCCAACATTTTATACGAACAACTTGAAATGAACATTTTGTGAGTTTATTTTGTCAAATATCATAAAAACTACTACTCCTACAAAGATAAACATTATTAACTATTTTATAGTAAATTTAACTAGCTTTACTTTTAATGCTGACAGACATCTGTACGTCCTATAGTTTCTGAAATAAAGTTTTTCATGAATCAAACCTATTGTCGGAACAACTATAAATCAATTTATTTTATCAAATATCATGAAAACTACTCTTCCTATGAAGGTAAACTTCAACAAAGGTTCATAAACTACTGTATATTACTTTAAACTAGCTTTAATTTGATTGCTAATAGACATCTGTACGTCACATAGCTCCTGAGATATAGATTTCTCAAAATAAATTAACTAACTACTCTATTAGGGCTGATAATCAGCAAATTTACTCTTCTTTTAGATGTTCTAGTGTTGTTGATAGTTTTTAAGATGTAGAGCTCCGAATGAAAAATTAAATGTTTTTTTTAAGGTTTTGAAACAGCCGCCATTTTTTATTTCCCCAACCTATACTTGGAAGACTCATCAGTTTTGACATACATAGTTTTGATTAAAGTAATCAAAAATTGGGGTGAGAACTGCCTTTTTTCTTCCTGGTTCTTGTACTATTTGGTTATATCTTCCGGAGGATACTCACTAACCACTATCGTATTTTTTTCTGTAATATTGTTTGTTATAGTCGAGATATTTTAATAGTTGTAAACCTAAGGTCTTATTCAAAGAAGTAAGTTTCTCGTAAGGCAAAGAAGTTTGTATTTAGTAAAGCCTTATTTAAAGAATTAGTAGCACCTGTTGTACTATTCACGTTTTAGCGCATCTTAAAAGAGAGAGAATGAGCAGTCGATTTGTAGGGAATCGATACCCACAGTGGTTAACATACCCGCTTCATTTATCTAACAATTATGTTACTATTTAAGCCCATTGGTCGAATATCTTTCAATATTTTCTTGTTTATTCTGTAGCCATAAGTGGAACTTAGGTCTATTAGTTGGTTTATAATTTTAATAAGTTCTTCAAAACCATATTTTAACGAGTTCTAAGAATCTCTACTTTGGCGCTGAAAATGCTCGACGATAAGAAATCTCTTTTAATGTATTTTTAAATTATGAATATTCCATATCGCAGCCCTCGAAGAACGGTGTCGTAATTGGAGGATTAAAATGAAGAATGAATTTCAAGAAATCCCATCAAATCACCTTTACCCTTCGTCGTAAACCTACCGACTCCCCTACAGTTTCATTTAATAATGTTACTCTTACCCCTGTCGAACAGATCCGCTACTTTGGACTACATTTGGACAAACGATTAACCTGTGAGCCTCACTCAAGACTCAAAAGACAGGAAACTGCACGTCGATTTCGACTATTACAGCACTTACTAGACAAACGGTCTATAAGACTGATCTGCATGATTGTAATAAGGCAAATCTGGACATATGGAGTTGAGTTTTGGGGCTCTGCTAAACCTTCAAATACCTCTCGTATCCAATCCATACAATCCAAAATCCTCAATCCTCCTTTGTCACAAATAAAATCATATATCGTCATACAAGGCCTTTATGTTCCCTATGTAACCGATCTAGGCCGAACCAGATATCACTCCTTCCATTATAAACTCCCTAATTACCTAAACCCCCTAGTTTCTAACCTTGCATCCTCTTCCATTCCTGACAATCCTCCGAATGTTACGAATGGGTAGTTTCTCTACACGCCTGTAACACTCCATTTTAACTAAGATCAAATTTACTGAATGTATAATATACAGTTGTAAATTTCAATAAAGATATTCAAAATAAAATTATGAATATTTTTTCTTTGGATGCCTTACAGTCAAAATATATATTTTTTATAATTGAGATTAATTCTTCTTCTTCTTTATGTATGTTCTCTTTTAGATTGTATTTCACTGTGGTTTGTACTGCTAAATGGTTTTGAAATTCATAACTTCGGTATAAAGTTTAATATTATAATCTTGCAATTCTATCAACTGATTTTGTGAAGATAAGCGGTCAATTACTAGCTTTTCTAAATGCAGCTTAACCATTAGGTAGGTTTTCAACAATTTTTCATAATATTGTGTGCTTTTATTAAAGTATACTAGTTATCGATTTTTTCCATTTATTGTATGTCTCTTGATTTTTTAGTTGGTACTCAGAACTTTATTTTATTTCCTTTCGAAAGTAAATTGAGCCCATTTAAGGGGGTCGATGGTTGACCAGTAATTTTCCATTTGTTACTGATAACTGACAAAATCTGTGAGAGGTGATATTATAGACGGATTTAAGTATTTTCCATCTTTACCTGAATTTGTTCAATGCCCCGTACTTATTGGATCTAATTTTACTTCTCTCTAGTATTCAGGTAAATGCTACTGAAATTTTATATTCTAATTTTTATGGGACCAAATGCCCATAAAAAAGATCAATTTTTCATTTCATTAGTAAACGATGGCTATTAATAAATAGTTTATACTATTTATTAATTTTATCCTTATCCTACTAATTATCGACTTCTTTCTTATTTTATATTATTCCATTGGTTATTACTGCTTAGAATAAGTGGTTGTATTCCAATTAAACAAAATTAGAAGTAGTTTTGGTAAAGTTTTTTTTGAAAATTCAGTTTTTTAAATTTTTTTCCCGGCAAAAACACCCTATTGTGGCCTAGTGTACGCCGTCCCTCCTCTGCTCAGAGCAGGCTAATTGCCTTTGCGAATCTGGACACTCTGCAAGGATCCACTGTCTTGTAAAGTTTGGGGTCCAAGATACGATCCTTACCGAAGGTGATGAATCGTGTTCTTGGAACTGCATCACATCTACAAATGATGTAGGCAGTCTCATCATCCTTTCTGCAGAACCTGCAGATAGGGGACTCATCAATCTCGTTTTATAGAGATGCTTATTCAGCTGACAGTGTCCCGTGCATAGACCTGTCACCCATCTTGAAATACTCCTATCTATGTTAAGAAGACTATTACTTCTTTTCTGTAAGGATCCTTTTAGGAACATTTTTGATTGTTCCATTCTGGTATTTCTCCAGAGTAACCCAGCCTTGCTTTCAGCAATCATTTTGATGTGCCTCTTCGCATGGCTAAGACTAATCCCTCATATAGGGTCAGGTGTAAAAGGAGCTGTTCCAGATCCTTTCTTTGCTAGGTAGTCCGCTCGCTCATTACCTTTAATGCCTTTGTGTCCAGGCACCCATTCTACCCGCACCTTGTTGGCCAAGGAGAGAGAGCTTAAGTTAACCTTACACTCCTCCACCACTCAGCGCATTAATGGCTGCCTGACTATCTGTAAAAATCATAATTTAATTTAATTTTAATCAGCATTTAAGAGGGTTTAATAAGGATAAGACTCAGCTGATATTAAATACCACTTGATTGTACATTTATATGACCAGTTTAATCCAAATTGTAATATGGTTGGAGAAATATTCCTTTTTTTATTCTTGATCATCATGCTGGTAGAAAGGTTTAGTCTAAATTTCCATCCGTGTCACGTAAGATTTACATTGCTATTGGGATATAGAAAGAGTCTCATCAGAATGCAAGGATATGCAGGTCATGATCATTGTATCGCCTTCAGCGATGTTCACAGCATTCCCTCTCCACATAACAACGGAAGACGTAACTGTGTTGAACGTCCAGTGGCATAAATTGTCCTGTTATAACTTGTGCACTTTTGCAGGATTACTGATATAAAAAAAATGACTATCTTATGTTTAATAAATTAGTCAGCTGTTTTCCCCACAATATACTCCTGCAATGCAATGGTCCATCAGCTGTAACTTTTGAGAACCCTGTATTTTCAATATTGTACTATGCCCTGTATTACAATATTGTAAATTGTACCCTGTATCTTTTTTAGCCCTGACGAAGCCCTGCAACGTGGGGTGAAACGTTGGCTCAATAAAATAGTATAATTATCTACTATTTGAGTTTTTTTTTTACCGCACCCGGATAATATTCCATTCATTTTAGATTTAGTTTTGTCACATTTCCATTTTGTGCAGTCAATTTTCAAATTAAAAAAAAAACCAGCATTTTAATCTTTAAAAGTTTAAGGACAAGCTATTTATTAGATAAACTATAAATATTAAAAGTGAAACCTATGTTTTACCAATATTTACTTTGGATGCTTACTGACATTTTTCAAAATTATATTTTCTGAAATAAGAATACTATTAACTGCACTAATTACTTGCCCCTAATTGAAAAAAACTAAATATTTCCAATATCCTTGGTGATTAGGGAAAAAAATTGTGTTTTCAATTAAAATTCTTCTAAATCGCAGGTGTAGCATACTTTTTTTTCGGTTGGCTCTACAAACGAGCCTTCTCTACTCGTGCCTTTCTTGGGCTACTGTTTCCACTTTTCTGCATGCAGCTCTTTCACATCTTTGTTGATTCTGACTATCCATCTGATTTTTGGCCTCCCACGTGGTCTCTTGCCTACTATACGGGCATTCATTGTTGTGTGAAGGCGTCGATGGATTGCTTCGAGCCAAATGTCCCGTCTATCTTAACCTCCATGTCTTCATATCGTGGGATATTGATTGACCAGTCTATGCAAGCAGTTCATTGTTTGTTCTCCTCCATGTGTTGAGGCTTTGATCCCAAATCGCTCTTGTAATTGTACGGGGGACTTTCCGTTCAAGTCTCTCTATTCTGCTTTCTAGGGTACCTGGTACCTGAGCCTAAGACTTGCAACCGTTTAGGATAAAGATAAAATAATATTATATATATAAATTAAATTGGCACTCACATATTGTCCCATAGATCATATTTTCTGTTTTTGTTGATCATTATTTTCACCTGATCCATTTTATTACGGCCCTAATTGGATCATAGCTATCAGTTTCAGCACGGGCAGTCGTTTTTTTTTTATTGTTCTATCCTTATGATGTCCTTATGACATATAAAAAAAACCTTTTTTATTTGTCCTTCATAATTTTACATTTGAAGATTAGACCTCCCAATTCCCAATTAGCTGGTGATCAGCAATCTAATTTTTTTTAAATATTTTCTTTTAAATTATTTTTAAAAAATTTTTTTTTATTAGCAAAACCCAATTTCCCTATAAGTTAATAAATGAATAAACCATTCCCGTACTATCTCTTGAAGGGTCTGGAAGTTGATAGGGACGCCAGTTGACCTAGCTGCATTTTTAGAAAAAAATAATGAGGTCACTATTATGGTGTGACTATCGTCATATTTTCAGGACGATAGATGCCAGAAAATATTTGTCGAACCACCGTACCCAATTTGAACAATCTATTTAACAACGTCCCCCCCCCACAAAAAAAATCTTATTTCTTTATAGTGACGGAATATTTCTTCATTTATATGAAGACACTACCATTTTTGGAATCCACGAAATATATAATTAATACGAAATAAAATATTCTGTATCAGATTAGAACAGATTTGTGGGAAAATATCAGTTCATTTTGTGATAATGGCTGCAAGAGTAAAGAATGAATAAAAGAGTAAAAATGAATAATTTTCAGAAATACTTGGTTTGAATATCACGCAATGAATTTTTGACGACCTTGTAGTTTGAGGCAAAAAAATCGATATTATCTGATGAAAAATTTGATAATTAGATACTTTATTGCACTGTCAATAATGAAATGAGAGTCTGCCAGTCAGATCATGTTATCTGCAAAATTGGTGTCGACTTCAAAACTTTTTAAAAAATTAATTTTTAATTCAGAGCTCCATCTATTCAAAACTACCTTAGATAACCTAATATAACCTCATTTAAAGTAGAGTAAATATATAAAATAGTGATATTATATTATGATAGTGTGTATATTATTGCATAATATATTAATCGAGCTCAAATATATACAAAATCGCAAACACTGAATAGCTTCTAAAACAAGCTTCTTTAAAAAAAAGCAAGTGAGATTCGTTTTTAGCGTCCTCAAGAACCCTTCAAGATGAATTTTCATAAAATGAAAAATAAAAAAATTATCAGGTCCATTTTGCAACTTCAATTGAAAAAAAAAATCCTCAAGATTTTTGCCTTATTTACAATAACTTCAACCCAACAACACTAATCAACACGGAACTTAAAAGGGGCTTAGAATCCGAAGTTCTGCCCTCCAACAGTTGTAGGTATGTTGGGTTTGGATAGTATTGTAAGGAGTTATGAATTTATTTCGCTAATACGGGACATCTAGAAAAAAAAAAAAATATATATATATAATATCCTCTCTAATTTTTAATTTATACGAAAATTCATATAACTGGGTTTCAAAAGACATTACAACTGAATCTGACTTTTCGAAAACAAAATTTTTCTGGTCTACTTTACTGGAAACTACTTTTGATTTTTGTATTTTTTTACATCCTTAAACTCATTTAGTATGATCAAAACTTTTTTTAAAATAAAAAAAAAAAAAGTGATTGGTATATAATAACCACTAAATACTTGCAGGGCGAAAGTGGTATGAGAAAAAATTCTAAAAAAAAAAAAAAAATCTCGGAGACTGCCAAGAACTCTTGGACACGCGTCTGGTATTTTTTAATCCAACATCACTATAGGTTTTGTTTGTAATCGGTGATCCTACGTGTATAGGTTCCCCTTATTAGTTCGAACTATTAGTGGTAATGCACTATATGAATTAAAAGCATATTTTCATTGGCATTTAGAAGTAACGAAACTAGCTGCAGTATCAGTTCCTGAAAGTTGGTTTCTTTCAGTTTCTTAATTCTTGTGCTTTGCTACTCCAATCAATTCTATACCTCAACAACATACCTATGCACTTTCAAAACACCATAAATACTTAAGAGTGACCTTTAATTAATAGCTAATATGTAAAAGCCGTATTTCCCAAACTTGTAAAACCATCTAAATCCTTAAACAGGTCTTAAGATACCGTGATTCGTTTATTTTTTCTTATCTTGTTCTTATTTTATTTATAAAATTATCATTTTATTTAATTTTGTTTATTTTTATATAATTAGACCCGGCAATGCTACGCTGTTGCTGTATTAGAACACAATTGATAGTATGTTATAAATTATTGTAAACTTTATTATTATGATTAGTTACAATAATAGTTTTTGATAAACAACCCTCACTGTACTTCAATATTAGTATTATATTGAAAAAAATTCAGACCTACTAACTATTAACCAACAACTGTATGTTTTTATAATTTGTTGTTAATATGATACAGCTTTTTATTCTTAGTCTTCTGAAAGAGATATTACGTAAATTGGTCCCGTAATTCAAAATTTAATTGTGGACCAAGATTCAACCATTTCCTTTTATGTATATAGATGATGTGATGAGGCAGTAACTATGGTAACGCATTTGATAACGACTAATTCTGCTATATCATCGTTAACACTGGTCTGATTTAGGTAATTTTTTCTTATTCTTTGAGGTAATTTTATTATCTATGACATTGTCATGTATAGAGTACTAATAAATATGAATAGTTTTTGAATAAGAACCCTCACTTTGCTTCAGTATTAGTACTATATTTAAAAAAATGAGACCGATTGACCTATGAAAGTGTGCTAAAAGATGTTTTCGGAGTAAAACAAAAGGTGTATTCAAGATGTTGTGCTAAATGTAAAATGTTTTACCATGTTGAATGTTATAAGTATAGGATTGTGAGCAGCCCAATTTCAAGTCATGTTAAAGGTTAACTGCAAAAGAGCTCCTAGCGGATTTTCTGAGCAACTTGCTTTATAACCTTTCCTTCCAAAATTTCATGTTATTGTTTACTTCTAAGTTTTGATTAAAGTAATTTATTAAAATTTTCCTAAAGTGAGTGAAAAGTGGAAGATGTGTAAAAGTTCAAGATGAGCTAATTAACAGGTGTCATTACATTAATATTATTGCCATTCATTGCTTTATTAGTTTTAAAAACATCCAAAACAATAATAACCCAAAATACGAGCAAGTAACCTACCTTGACAACAAACAACACTGTGACGAGCTCAGACTCAGTCTGTTGCGTGACGTCATTCTCCATTTAGCAGACCTAGTAACAGACTCTCAACATGTTATATGTTATATCGTTTTAACATGGCAAAAGAAGGAAATATTTCTCCATTTAACATGAGTTTTTCCATTTATTACGCTTTAACATGTTAAACTAATCATCATGAATACCCCTACCGGAGGAATAAATCGGATTATTATATAATATAAATTATAATAACGATTATATAATAATCCTCCGAATAAATCGAGGTGAAAAATTTCTAATTTTTAATTTATTTTAAAAATGGTATTTCGTACTTTGAGACGAAGCTTAAAACAAATACGATTTTCTTTTGTTTAATAAAAAATGTATTTACCCACGTTACCCCGAGCCTTTGGGACATGACGGCCGTGCGGGTTGGAGCGCAGGTCCCAGTGCGTTCGGTTCGGAACGTTGTGGGTTCGATTCCCACCTAGGACAGTTAATAAACATTCATTTTTCGGCGGTCCCGAAGAATGAATCTTGACACTCCCACCTTGGTTATTACGCGGTGCCAACCTAGGTAGCCATCAGGGGTTGACAAAAAGGACCACTAGGGCCCCTTTGCGGGCTTTTTCCCCCCTTCAATTGCCAGTACCAGTACCCTGAGCCTTACGCTCAATTTTTTTCATAACCTTTATATTTTTATATTTGAAAATCCCGGGATTTCATTATCTTTAAACCTTGGAACATTTTGGAAAAAATTGCACGTAAATCGGTCCAGTATTTCAAAAGTTTATTATGGACAAAGAATTGACCATTCCCTTTTATATTTATATATTATTATACATTTATATTGTTTTATTTATTTATTTTAGTTGGTGGACCTGCCGATTTGTGTGTTTTAACTTCTTTAACCTATTTATCAAGTATTTCTTATAACCAACTTTTTATTATATTTTCCTTTATATCTATGTATTAGTTTTGTTTTGGTAAAATGTATTTATTTGTTTGTTTTACTGTAAACTGATCTGCTGACTATTATTTTGCTGGTTTGATCTCACATCGCTGTCTAATAGATGGGGAATTCGGAAGAGTGAATTTGTCGATCAAATGAAATAAAAATTGTGAAGTTGAAGGGGCAAGAAAGGGAAAGAAAAAAAGAATAAATTGAAATATTAGTATTTAGTGTGTAGAATAAAGATTGTGTTTATTCAATATATGAAATTCAATAAAGTCCAAGGTTGGATCCTGATGAATGAGATATTTAAATCTGGAGTACTTTTAAATTTTATACAACAATTTATTTTAAGTAGAGAGCAAAGAAATTATTTAACGGGTTACTATTAAGACTTGGTCAATATTAATTCTTAATTTTACTTCGATACTGCTGCGCTTTTACTAAGTCTTCATCTAAGATTAAATTTTACATTTGTAGTTCTAACTTACATCTTTACCAGATAGGAATGTTATCTACCGATGGGTAGATTTTCATTAAGATCCACACCACATTTTTGTAATATTGTTCTAATAACAGTTCTAAATATAAATAATTTAAAGAAAAAAAAAAAATTCCGCCTACATTGTCAAGAGTAAATTTGTACTTTGCCATATGGCATTAGAAGGGGTTGGGCAGGGTCTGCTGAAGGCGGGGGTTACAATATTGGCCCAGGAGCCGCTGGGTGGGTAATTTAAATTAAATAACTCATAACTTCCCCGCCGGACCCGCCCCGCTAAGACCCCCGGGGAGCGACAGTCCAATATCATTTTTGAAATATTAGCTTAAAAGGGGAAAGAGGAGACTTTATGATAGTCAAATCGAGCAATATTTAAAAAGAGCCTGAAATTGAAAAACGGTACGATACTATAAGGCGTGATATGCATTAACATCATGGTGCATTTGAAGTCTTCACCTACATTTGACACGTTTTTCTTGCGACATTATGACGTCCGTTCGTCGAAAGTAGGAAAACAAACACATTTATTAGAAGGCAGGTTCCTTACACTGACTCCGTATAATACCCGATCTGAAAGCAGTTCAAATTAACAATACAGATATTTAAAACTAAAAATTGCTGTCTAATAGACTGGCACAGTTCAGATAAATTCATGCATAAACATTAGGTTCATTTATGTCACATAATGTACGCCCAGTTATGATACGTCTATTCACAATTGCACAATGTAGCTTTCTATGCCATATTTCTCTCAAAATGTCAGTATTTATATTTTGATATTTTAAAATTAATTATATTTTAAGGCACTAGACCAAATTTTCTGATCATAAATTAATTTTTTTAAATTCCTTTTTTTAATTCTGCCCTAGTGCTTCTTCTCAACTTATAACTTAAGTGTTCTAATAGAAGCCTTTGTATAAATATTACTGAAAAGAAAAGTTGTGAATAATAGCGCTAAATTGAAAAAAAAATGTATTCTTAAAAGACATAAACTTCCTGAATAATTAAAATATAAATATAATAATGCCCTAATAAAAATTCCTATATAAAAATTCTTTAATTTTACATTATTTTCACATAAAAAAGTAAAATGAATCCTTAGCGTTGTTAACAGAATGGTAAACCATATCACAGGTGAGGATCACTTATGTATTTTTTTGTTTGATCGGCCAACATGTTGGTTGCTGCTTCATCTGTCATCGTACCGTTTCCAATGCAGGCACCTACGTTCTAATTTATTTTTTTTTTATAGAAATCGGTTTTTACGGTTAAACTAGATCAGATCAAGAGAAATACGGGTCCAAAGTAGGTTCATACGACACTTAAACGAATGTCATCCTGCCGTAGGAAATACGTTTCTAATTGAGGTATATATATGATTATGTATCTACTGCATTAGAGGATAATTATATGCAACTGGAGTGTTTCTGGATGTCTCCCAAATGCCTTATCGGATGACTATGGCCTTCTCTTTTAGCTCAGAGAGTTCTCTTACTACCATGCACATACTACTTGATATTTCATTAATTTTTTCTCCATTCAACCGGACTCAAAGCTATTTTCAATGAGCCCAGTCCTAGCCAGTGTGCCTCAAGGATTAATACATACAATATTAGCATAGCATAGCATACACACACGAAATTCCACTAAGTGCCGACAACTGTCTATACTGACCACCCGGCCATATTTAGTATATATCACATTGTAACACAGGCATTACACTTACGACGACTTAAAAAAAGTTCCAATATTTTCACATTGAGACATGAAACTTACACTGCAAAGTACCTCAATAATACACCCATCCCCCAGAAATACAGAGTGCAATACCTCCAACTAACGTTAAGTAGGAGAATGGCATGGGGATCACATATTAAGAATTATTAAGATCGTGCATATATTAAGATTCTTAAAAATTAAGGAGTGGTTCTATGAAGTGAAAATGCTTGTGTATTAACATTTTCTCAGAGGTCTTAATACTGCGAAATCCTTAACTTGGGACAGTACAACTAAGAAGTATTAGTTATACATTTTTTAAACTTTTTGTTTTGAATTAGTTGTGGTTTTTGACAAAAAGTTCCTATCCGGGTAGGATTTTGGGGTCACCTGCTTTGCTTTACTGCGTACGAAAACAAACCAGTCCTTGAAAATTGAACAATAATAATTTTAGCTGCTGGTTGTTCCAAATAGTTTTCCACCCAAGTACTAATATCCTATCATGTTAATGTTGTCCTCCTGAAAAATTCAAAATTTTGATTTTAATAATGTCTATTATTACTTAATTGTTGCTACGATATTCTTGTTAGATCTTAATTGCATTGCAAGGTCGAGGTAGGAATTGGCAAAGATAACAATATCTGCAAATAGCAGGAACAATGTGTCAACATTCTCATTAATAGTATACCTGACTAATCTCAATTACAAAAGTACGACTCCAAGTCTAATTGGAGGTTATCGAACAGCATGGGACTCAGTGTCTCTCACTGTTGCTTTCCTTCAGTAATTTTTATCTTTTTCGATAGTCATCCTATGGAATTATTTTATTTGGGTGCAAGCCGTACCACTCAGGACTATCAAAACTCAGATGATTGCACCCCACAGATCTATTGAAAATAGTTTTCCTCAAGAAGGTTTTCTCTTTATCATAAAAACTGAGTTTGCTTGGTAATATTTAAAATTGAAATATTGTCCACGTAGCTTATTCAGACCCTGACTCTGATTGATCCTGTGAAATGGCTCTATTTTCTGCAGCCCGTAATGTAATTCTCTTTGATAGGCTTTGGGTAATGATTTTAACGCTTATAGTTAAACCTTATTAACGCTTATAAATAACCTTTTTTAAATATCATAACGCTAATGTCAGGACTTGTGTCTATTGTGCTTGTTTCGTCCAAAGTAAGGAGAATTAAGGATTTTGGACTGTAAGTCCGATCCTTACAGTCCAAAATCCACAATCCACCTACAAATCATAATCGGGAGAAATTCGATGGTTTAGTGGAGCCCCATACCTCACGAGGTTTACAATAGTTTTCCCTCTAACTAGTTTCTCCTTATAGAGAATGTATCCAATAAAATTTTGAATGCAGAGGAATCGGCTCCATCACGATCTCAATGTCCCATATGTTGCAAATTTGGCCAGAACCAGATACCAATCCTGCGACTTCCCAACCACCCAAACCAACTCGTTTCTAACCTGGCTTCTCCTTCATTACCTTATAATCCTCCAAGGCGTCTGAAAAGAAAATGGCCTCCAGATCTTCTCCTTTAGAAATGTTTTTGGAGTTCTATCAATGGGTAGATTCTCCACATGTTTGTATCATATCATAATATCACATACAGCAAATTTACATGATGTGTATATTTGTATACAGTTGTAAATAACAATAAATAAATTATTTTAAAAAAAAAACCCGTTTCTATCTTTTTTTTGAGTTTTTCGACATTGTTTTTTACATATTTCCAGATAGGATGTTATATATTTTTTGTTTTTTAATTACATTGTTGTTCCATAAATATTACACTTCAATCTATATGCGTTACAGGGTTTAATGAGATGAAAAATCGATCTTTATTCTGGGACACTTGGGACACAATAGGAATGTGGAAAATGTGAGCTGCATTTGTCTGACTACATTATGTGAAGTTAAACAAAATTAAATAAAACAATAACAATTATATAAATAAAATAAGAGCATGGTAAAAAAGTAAGCATTTAAGTTTATGCATGCATGGTTGGATATTCATTGTTCATAAGTATGGAGAAGATTTATAATCAAGGAGATAGATGTTTTATTGATATTTAAGTGATGTTTAGGATAAAGCTTTAGCATTGGACATGGTAAGGAAATTTCAAAATGAGATTGCTCGAACGATAAAGGATTTGTCAAAGGAAACAGTTCTATTAGTACAAGGGCACAAAAAAGGCAGTTATCTCACCCCAATTTTTTACCCCATTACTTTGCTGGAAACTATGTATAATTACTAGTCAAAACTGATGAGTCTGCCAAGTATAGGTAGGGAGAATAAAAAATGGCGGCTGTTTAAAAACGTTAAAAAAAAATTAATTTTTCATTCGCAGCTCTATATCTTAAAAAGTACCAAAAACACAACAAAACTTAAGAGAACGTCATCTAAAGAAGAGTAAATTATATAAAATATGGACCCTAATAGAGTTATTTACGTTAAAAAGTTCTCGAGATATAGCTTTTTAAAAAACAAACATTTATAAAAATGTTGTATAGAATGTAATGAAAGATCAATAATTAGCGAATTTATTTTGAGAAATATATATCTCAAAAACTATTCAACGTACAGATGTCTGTCTTTTATCACTCAAATCAAAGCTAGTCTAATGGGCTATAAAGTAGTTTAAGAAGTTTATCTTCATAGGAGTAGTAGTTTTCATGATATTTTCTAGAATAAATTGATTTTAAGTTGTTCGGACAAATTTTCATGTGCCAAATTTATATTTAAACACTACTACCTCTACGAAGATAAGTGTAATAAACTACTTTATAGTAAGTTAAATTTTCTTTATTTTGAGTGTTGGCAGATATATGTACGTCTAATGGTTCTGGACATATATTTTTTCAAAAATCAAACATTTTATCCGTAATACTAGAAATTAACATTTTGTGAATTTATTTTGTTAAATATCATAAAAACTACTACTTATAAAAAGATATAGGTTATAAACTATTTTATGGTAAATTTAGCTAGCTTTAATTTAAGTGCCGACTAACATCTGTACGTCTTATGGTTTTTGAAATAAAGTTTTTCATAAATCAAACTTATTGCCTGAACAACTATAAATCAATTTATTTTAGCAAATATCATGAAAACTACTGTTCGTACGAAGATAAAGGTCATAAACTACTTTATAGTACATTGAACTAGCTTTAATTTGAGTGCTAATAGACATCTATACGTCACATAGTTCCTGAGATATAGATTTCTCAAAATGAATACACTAACTACTAATTTTTCAGTACATTTTTATGAAATATTGCTTTTTAAAAAACGATATTTTGAAAAAATGATGTTTTGAAACGACCGCCATTTTTAATCCCCTTTCCTCTACTTGGCAGACTCATAAATTTTGACTAATAATTATACATAGTTTTCATTAAAATAATAAAAAATTGGGTTGGAATAACTGCCTTTTTTTTCTTTCCGCCTCTTGTACAATTTGGGAAGCAATGTACAAATCGGTAGGTTGAGGTTTTGTATTTAACAGGTGGGTGTATAAACGCAGGGTGAGGTCAATTCTTTAGCAAGATTTTTGCTTCTTATGGATTGGGAAAAGAATACACAAAGAATTTAATTTCATCGTACTTTAGGAAAGATCCAAATTTGCTCTAAATAACAGTGAAAGACATGAGAATACCAAAGTTGAATTTTATGAAGAGTTCATTACTCTTTTCAGTCACATCTCGTGTTCACAAGATAGTGCTCTATTTATTTACTAAATGAGGACTGGTATTGGAGCAGAACCGTTTAAATAATTATTGATTGGAGAAGATGGTCGGGGGGTGCGGTCAGCAAAGGAACAACATAAATAAACAAAAAAATGTTTATTTATTTCGACCTGATTTTCAGGTAGTAGATATATAAAGTTTTATCTATTTGATTTTTATTTATATAATTTTTTTTTTTCTCTAAATGATGGTTGTTGTCTTTTTGTTTTTATAGACCTGATGAAGACCTGAAAATCAGATCGAAATGTCGGCATAAATAAATATTTTTTTGTTTATTTATGTTGTTCCTTTGTTGACCGCATCCCCCCCCCCACCATCTTCTTCAATCAGTAATATACGGTCAACTATATACACCTCCTTAGGAACCATTTAAAAATAGAGATGTTTTTTCGGGTTATTGGGGATTCATCATGTTTCAACTCTATATTGTTATGGTCTGAAGTACGTCGTTATTATTCGGTATAATATTAATTAATCCATTGAATTCTGGTGATTTTTTTTTCTCCTTTATTTATTTTCTTTCCTAAAGTGCAAAGCGAACAGAAATATCCTCTTTCGCATAGCTACATATTAGACATAGGGCAACCTAGTATACAATTTCGTTATTTTTAATTAATTAGTTCATTAAATTAATATAGTTGGGTTGTATAGTAGAATGAGTCTGTGAAAATTATAGTATTTCCATTAACACAAACAGTCATTGTGTATATGTATTAGTATTGGTGTCTGGTGGAGAGAACTAGGGCCTTTTTGCCAACTCCAGGTGGCTATCAGAGTTGGAGTGTCAAAATTCATTTTTCGGGATCGCGGAGAAATAAATATTAACTGCCGCAGGTGGGAATCGAACCCACGTCGTTACGAACGGGGCGCTCTGGGACCAACGCCCCGACCAGCATGACCGTCATGTTCCTTAATTCCTTGAGTATATATATTTTAATATTATATACATATATATTTTGTGTGTGTATTTTTGGTATAATTATTGTGGTATTGTATAAATATGTACTGTGCTGTCTATATACTGTGTCATCTTGAAATATGAGTTACAAAATACTGTATAAACAAATTATACGTAATTCAACTGAAAAGAAAAACATTTATGAATATTTGCAATAAAATAATATCAAACATTAAACAATCAATTAGGTTTGAGTTTTCATCAATACTTCTAAAAATATTGTCCTATCGGACATTAAACTGTAAAATAAAAGTTTACTGATTTCTTTTATGGAATATTTTGGCTCAAGCCTTACACCTCTGAGGGTGTTGTGCTCACGATAGGGGCTTGTTTGGGTATCATGCTCGAATTAAAAGATCCGTACTAAGTTCAAAGAAAAAGGAATGAAACGAAGGCCCTAGACCAACGATGATACGCTGCTCTCCGAGATTTGAAGACTTCTTAATCGGATATCGAGGCTGGGATATTGACGAAAGGATCTATCTTGGTGAAAAGATGAGGTGGCTAGGAACAGACATCTTTCTGGCTGCCGTGGCAGCAAAAACCGCCGGTGAAGTGTAATTTGTTTGGTTTGCAGGAGGGTGGCGCGACAAAGGTCCCCGGATGTTTTCTAAAGGGGATAAAGAAGACGAGTCTTTCAATGAAAATTTTATTATGCGTGACCGGTTGTTTTTTTATTATTTTTTATTTATATA
>NW_027107790.1:703645-710525 GCF_000696795.3 Halyomorpha halys | reverse complement strand
AGAAACATAAAATTGAAAAAAAACTAGTATACAAGATTGTTGTGGGAGGGAGGAAAGGGGTTATTGATTCGGCAATAAATATGTCATGAAGTCTACTGCTTATCAAAACTCGTGGAAGATTATTTTAATGGAGTATTTACTTACTGAATTATTTTTTTAAAATTTGTTATTCGTTTGGAATATCCTTTTGATTAAAAGCATTTTATAAACAAATTACTGGTAATTACTATAAATTTAATTAAAATAATTTATTTTTTGTATACTTTATTGTGTGATTTAATGGAATATGTAATCGTAATTATTTAAACTTATTTATCGCAACTCTAGAGTATATTTTTGGGCTTAATCAATTGATATAAATATAATTCAGTATAATAAAAAAAAATATATTGTTAATTACTCTAATTGCTATTTTTATTGTTATCCATTATCATTTTGAAGTACGTAGGGAAACGGAACTAAACTCTGGTCTAAAGTATGGAACTAAAGTCGTCCCAGACATCGGGAAAGACGTTCCTTGTGTGTGACCTTCGCCAATGGATTCCAGGTACCGGGAGCTCTTTGTGTGTCCGGCTTTACAAGTATATTTTTTGAGAAGATTGATTTTTAAGAGAACCAGCTCTAGAGACTAATGGAAACTATTATTAACTCACTTGAAATCGTACATAATTATTTTGATCAACAAAATATTCATTTGAAATATTTTCATATATTCTACTAATTCTATATTTCTCCCTCTTAATAGATCGGTTACATAGGGAACATTAAGGTCTTTATGTATGATTTTATTTGTGACAAAGTAAGGAGCATTGAGGATTTTACGAAGGATTGTAAGGATTGAATACGAGAGGAATTCGAAGGTTTAGTGGAGCCCCAAAGCTCAACTCCATATGTCCAGATTGACCTTATTACAATCATGTATATCAGTCTTTTGTAATGTGTAGGAAGTTAAGACTGTTTGTCTAGTAAGTTCTATAATAGTCGAAATCGACGTGTAGTTTCCTTTCTTTTCAGTCTTGTGTGAGGATTCCAGGTTAATCGTTTGTCCAGATGTAGTCCAAGGTAGCGGATCTGTTCGACAGGGGTAAGAGTAACATCATTAAATGAAACTGTAGAGCAGTCAGTAGGTTTACGACGAAGGGTAAAAGTGATGTTATGTGATGGGATTTGTTGGAATTTATCTTAATCCTCCAATTACGACACCAATCTTCGAGGGCTGTGATATGGGATTGGAGATTTTTTAGTGATGTTTCTATCCCTCTGTTTAAATAACATATTTAGCGGTGCTAATAATACGGAGGAAGATGATCTCCCTCTTAGAGCAGATTCATTGATGATGACTGCTTTAAGAACAATATGAGTTACGAAAACCGACAACCAAACGAAGGAATTAAGAATTTTCCCATCTGTTATGTTTCGTTTCTTTTTAACACTATACATACAAAGACTCAATTTCATGTTTCTTAATACAGTATAAATTAAAAAAAATGTCTTAATGTTTACAGTTGCTGACTAATCTGGTTAACATCATGATGGGAAATAAATTTTCTCGATATTCGTATTAGATAACTATGAAAAAAATCCTATATATTCAATGGAAAATTTGTGTTTTACCAAATTTTAGTCCTATCATTAGTGTGACAAGGGATACCTAAAGAATCTCAACATGTAGTTTGTAACATATTTGAACTAACGGAAGACAGGTGTAGTTTCCTTTCTTTTCAGTCTTGTGTGAGGATTCCAGGTTAGTCGTTTGTCCAGATGTAGTCCAAGGTAGCGGATCTGTTCGACAGGGGTAAGAGTAACATCATTAAATGAAACTGTAGAGCAGTCAGTAGGTTTACGACGAAGGGTAAAAGTGATGTTATGTGATGGGATTTGTTGGAATTTATCTTAATCCTCCAATTACGACACCAATCTTCGAGGGCTGTGATATGGGATTGGAGATTTTTTAGTGATGTTTCTATCCCTCTGTTTAAATAACATATTTAGCGGTGCTAATAATACGGAGGAAGATGATCTCCCTCTTAGAGCAGATTCATTGATGATGACTGCTTTAAGAACAATATGAGTTACGAAAACCGACAACCAAACGAAGGAATTAAGAATTTTCCCATCTGTTATGTTTCGTTTCTTTTTAACACTATACATACAAAGACTCAATTTCATGTTTCTTAATACAGTATAAATTAAAAAAAATGTCTTAATGTTTACAGTTGCTGACTAATCTGGTTAACATCATGATGGGAAATAAATTTTCTCGATATTCGTATTAGATAACTATGAAAAAAATCCTATATATTCAATGGAAAATTTGTGTTTTACCAAATTTTAGTCCTATCATTAGTGTGAAAAGGGATACCTAAAGAATCTCAACATGTAGTTTGTAACATATTTGAACTAACGGAAGACAGGCTGACAATTAAAACAATTAAACACTGTGGATTTGCGTACGCAACCAAAAAATACAATTCAAATAATGACTTACAATAGACTGAATTAGGAGTGTAAAGCTTTTGGCTGGATATGAATAAATCTCTAAAAAAAAAAATAATAATTTTATCTTCTATTGATTTACCTTATTCTGTAAAATCTTATTAATTAATACATTTTGATTATTATTGTTTTTATTAATACTATGTTTCATTTTCATCTAGGGGCAGGAGAAAGTGGGAAGTCTACTATAGTGAAGCAGATGAAAATTCTTCACGTTAACGGGTTTAGTGAAGAGTGAGTAGAATTTTTTTCTATGTAGTATGTTATTAACAACTTGATGTTTTTATTCAAAGTTTATTTTACCCTTGTTTTATAGTTCAGTTTGATCTGTAATTACATTTGTGTTGTAACCTTGATGGAAAACTTGAGGAAACTAGTTGAGAATAAACTGGTAGAAGAATACAAATGGACACTTTCTTTTTAACTATATATCACAACAATAATAAAACATTTGAACAATAAAGTAATCTATAACTGCCTTATATAGTTGAAAGTGAGTGACCAGCGATACAGCCTACTTATATTGTTCACTCACTGCTAACTAAATTAAGCAATTAAGATTAAAACTATAACCTCTAAATTTTAATGAACCCAGGCCTAAATCTCTTTTAAAACTTAGTTTCACCCTAAATATGGATAGAAGTGTATGTTATGTACATAACGTTATTTATTATTTTATTGTACTTTAAATTAATAGGTTTTTCCTTATATCCACATTCTGCAATAAATAAGATTATGAAAAAAATTTGAATTTCTTTTGTTATAAATTTAATTAGTTTTAAATTCATTTATGTTATTCAACAATAGTTTGGATCGAATTTCGTGCAAACTAATAGTTTTATTAAGAATACTGACTGTGTGCACGGAGTTAGTACTTGATTACTTTTTCGATTTTGAGTACTGAGTACGAGGAGTGATCAAGTATACACGGAACTCAACAGTTTTCATTACTTTTTATAAATACATCTAACTTTAAAATGATGGATTATTGCTTTGTAATTTGTTATATCAAACTCATAAATTGAGTTATATAACTTATAATTTATTACTTCTTGCACTTAAACACTATGTATTTGAAAATTTTGACTTATTTCGTAATCAATTCCTTTTGTACGTAAATACAAATTTATTTGAAAAAAAAAAAAAAGAGAAATGTATATGAATTCTGAGTACAAAGTAAAATCAAATATATACGTACTTTTTTTCCATCGAAATTATTAGAGGAGACTAGGGGTAGGGGTATTTGGCATAAGGGGTTAGTAGGGCTTTAACTTTCTAAATTCTGCCGTGAGTGCGTTCGAGTTCGGTCGCCTGGTAGTTGTTACAGATCAGCTTGGTGTCTGATCATCAGCATCATCCTCTATTGTTTAAGTTTGATTGAATTTACTGATGAGTCAGTACCACCAATTTTCTCTTTTCATATCAGGTAAGTAATTTTTTTTTTATCGAAAGTTATTTATTTTAATTTTTAGAGGCTGTAATGAACCGTCTGCGATGATCTCAAAAACCGTATCTGAGTTCGTGACTAATTTTAATTTTATCTACTCATGAAAATCTTTCATTTTTATTATATGAAAAGGTATGCCTTATTGTTTTAATGAGGTAAAGTTAGTTGACCGTAGATTACTGATTGGAGAAGATGGTCGGGGGGGAGGGGGTGTGGTCAGAAAAACATAAATAAACAAAAAAATATTTATTTATCGTTTCAACGTGAGTTTCAGGTCTTTATCGGGGCTATAGAACAAAAGAGATAACAACCATCATTTAGAGAAACATAAAATTGAAAAAAAACTAGTATACAAACAAATTTGGAATTATACAAAATATTGAATTGAATAATAAATAATAAAAAAATTTATAATTGATAATTGAATAATAAAAAATATTAAACATAAAATTATTTACGTATATAAACGTAATAAAAATTAGGCGGTTCTAATTCCATGAATATCAATCAATTATTTTTTATCATTTATTATTCAATTCAATTTTATAATTTCAAATTTAGTTGTATACTATTTCTTTTCAATTTTATGTTTCTCTAAATGATGGTTGCTATCTCTTTTGTTCTATAGCTCTGATGAAGACCTGAAACTCAGGTCAAAACGCCTGTATAAATAAATATTTTTTGTTTATTTATGTTTTTCTTTGCTGACCGCACCCTCCGACCATCTTCTCCAATATTATTGTTTTAAAATGTAAATGTTAAAATCTCAAATTGTTATTGTAAATATATTAGATAGTTCTGTGTAAAGACCTTCCTTTTAATGTCTTTATTTCATAAATATTTCTTCACCTATGTTTCGGTGCTCTTCCCTCATCTTTAGGATGACCAATCTTTTCTGTAGGTACATTGTTCTTTTGATTTGTATCCATAGGTTTTATTTTCACTATAACACTGTGTGACAAAAGGAAGGACTTTCACAGAACTGCCCTATATGAAAAGAAAACCTTATGCGGAAAACAATGTGTATTATCCACATTTGTATTTAAAACGAAAAGAAAAAGTAAATAAAGGAACCAGCCCAATTTATGTTTATATGTACTAATTATTTGTTTAAACAGTAGCATAGGTGAAACAGGAACCTATCTAATAACTAA
This sequence comes from Halyomorpha halys, assembly GCF_000696795.3. Taxonomy (NCBI): domain Eukaryota; kingdom Metazoa; phylum Arthropoda; class Insecta; order Hemiptera; family Pentatomidae; genus Halyomorpha; species Halyomorpha halys. The sequence continues at coordinate 705,428 of NW_027107790.1, read as the reverse complement.
ATTTTTTTTTTAACCATTTAAAGTTATTTTTGCAGATCGTAATGGAAAGAGAAGAACGAAGAAAAGCTTAAGTTTTCACCGAAAATCCAGTTAAAAACTTCTTGGTTACCGAGTTATAGTTAAAAGTTATAGAAAAAAGAAGACGGCAGAATATGAGACGAATAGAATAAAGAATGCCAAGAAAAAGAATAAATCATCTGATAAGAAGAAGTCATAATTTTCTTCATGCGAATTTGAGTCCGATGAAATCTTCTATGCTAAATATGAGGATAGCTTAGGCGTTATTTGATACGAGTAAAGTTGAATCCTTCATAACATAATAAGCCTTTCCAACCAATCGTATCTGAACCACCTCGAAATAATGATTCACAATGGTGAACTAATGAGTTACAGTCGCATCTATAGAGGACAGCTGCAGAAATGAGACTGGGAGACGAACAAATTCCTAATATCATGTAGGTGACTTGGCTAGTGGCAGAGCGTGGGTGTTACTCGCCCAGAGTGGAGGGAAATTTTGCTACTCCCTTATTTAGGCGTTTCGATTTAAAATATAGAGTAATTCTAAAGAATTTTTGGCAACAATGCTACGCCACTGGGTAACTTAATGTTGGTTAAGTACCAGTCCCGCCATTATCCGTATAATATTGTTAACCTTAAGATGTATATAAGTAACACAGCATGTATATAAGTTACAGTCAGCTGTTACTTCGATATCAGCTGACTGAGTAAATCAGCTGATCGAGAGTGTGCGTGTGTGTGTGTGTGTGTCTATATATATATATGTGTGTGTGTGTGTGTGTGTGCTGAACCCAATAAAGCAGTCTGTTACCGATGTTCAAGCGTGTCATATCTTATACCCTATTTCTCTTTTAACATTTTGCGGTCGACGATACTCAAGTTATATATATATATATATATATATAAAACATATAATAATAAAAACACCAGTGTTTGTGAAATTACTTTTCTTTTTTTTAAATGTTGTTCAATGTTTACCTGAACCTCATTAAAAAACCTGAACCTAATTCCTTTTACCTGAATAAAATCAATTAGAAATTTTTTTTTTCATGACTCATATTTTACCAAATAACCACCACTAATCAATCCCTGTATTTACTTACCTGACTTAATACCCCTTTAATTCTCCTGTATTTAAATTTACCTTGAGTACAGAGAACTTTACTTGAGTACCTGTATTGTACTCTGTACTCAAACCTTGTGGGTACCGGTAAAATACTAAGATACTTAGTACTCTTGTCCAAATCACAATTCTGGTGAGGAGGGCGTTCAAGTATGTAATTTTTATAGTTCTCTCTCCTTAAAACACTAAAAAGGGATTACATCGTATATCTATTGATCAAATTGTTATGTCATTACGTAAAAAAAAAAAAAAGAAACAGATTTAGGTGATTCAGAATAAAACCGCTTAACCGGCTTACTGGTCTAACTGGTGGTAAGAAAGAAATAGAATGCTGAAAGAGCATTAAGTTCAGTATAAGGAGACAGTATTAGTTCTAATAAACGTCTGTTAGCTGATAATGATTCGGCGGTGTTAGAAGAGTGATTAATGCCCGTTAATCAGATATTGAATTTTGCTTACCCAGGAAGGATATTCAAAAACACTAGCACACTTTAAAAGGCTTTTAATAGAAAGCAAAATCGTGAAATTAAAAAAATATATATATAGGGAGATGGTCAGGGTTGCGGTCAATAGTGAAACAAAAATAGTTTACAACTATTTATTTTCCAACGTTTCGCCCCACTTTGCAGGGCTTCATCAGGG
>NW_027107790.1:689008-703015 GCF_000696795.3 Halyomorpha halys | reverse complement strand
TGGAAAATAAATAGTTGTAAACTATTTTTGTTTCACTATTGACCGCAACCCTGACCATCTCCCTATATATCAATTTTTACGGTCAACTATATATACATATATAAAAAAAATATATGTATATATTAATCTTTCAAAACAACGATTGGAGAGTGGTTTTGAGAATCCCGACTGTAGTTTCCTGAAAATTACCCTTTTTTCTTTAACCCTCTCCAACCAATTATGAAACAAATTTTGAAAACAAAAAATTAACCTTGAAATCTCTTAAGGATAGAAAAAACGGCTTTTTTATTTTATTTTTGACCAGATTTTTTTTTCTATGGATCAAATTTTTTCATTACGGCAAATTTTACAGAAAAAGTTGGAATATGACGGGGTAGTTAGCTTTATATAGATTGAAAAAAGGCTTACGATTCTATTGACCTCCAGAAGCTATATAATATTCTGATTGAACAAGGAAGTTAGTAAATCTCGTACGGAAGTTTTATAAGGTACGAATCGGTAATCATTATTCTTTGAAATTCGAGGTTCGGTCGGGTTTAAAACAAGGAGATTCTTTATCACCTATCTTATTTAATCTATTACTGGAATACGTCATTAAAAGTGTGATGAATATCGAAAAGGTTTTAACTTTGGGTGGTAAAATACCGGTGCTTGGGTATGCTGATGATTGTGAGGAAAAAGAAATTATAGAACTAAATACAACCGCGTTAATAAACTCCAATAAGGAACTAGATGTTGAAATATATACGGATAAAACAAAATACGTGGTTAGTAGTAGAAACGCGAGAAATTTCGGTGATATAGGAGGAAATACGTTTGGGCAGGTTAACATGTTATGATGATACTTATGTTGATAAGGATTTAGGTTCTACGGTAACAAGAAAAAACGAAATTGATGAGAAAATAAAAGCTAGGTTGAAGGTGGGGAATGCTTGTTATTTTTCAATTTCGAAACTGCTTAGCTCGCGCCTTCTTTCGAAAAACTTAAAAATTAGAATTTACAAAACTATTATCCTTCCCACTGTTCTTTATGGATGCGAGTCGTGGCTCCTTACACTAAGGGATGAACAGCCTTTTAAGTTTTTCGAAAATAAAGTATTACGCAAAATATTCAGACCGAAAAAGGATGAATTAATGGGAGAATTTAAAAGATTACACAATGCTGAATTAATGGGCCTACACCCGGTAAATATAATTCATGTTGATAGCATTGCGGCGTATGTATGAGATAGGCGTGTAAGTTTGTAGGGCTTAGTAACGAGCGGATCCCTAAAATGTTAATAAACACTGAACCAACAGGTAAACGTCCGAGGGGTAGACCGAAACGTAGATGGGAGGATTGCGTTAAAACTGATTCAGTAGAATTGGGTTTAGAGGGGCATCACTGGGAGGATATATGCAGAGAGCGTTTAGTGGTATCGGCATCGAACCTTCGGGTTATTTAAGCCTTCATTATTATTATTTTATTTGGCCAGAGAATGGGGTTTTGTCCCGTGTTAGGGGCATGGCGTCCCAATGTGTCTCTGAGGTAAGGTGCCCCAATGGTACCGGAAGCGATCACATTTCCCACACTTACTTCACCCTACAGACAATTCGAAGCGTCTACTGGGACGTATATGTCCCACTGGGAGTGAAAGGGTTAAAGGTAAACAGAGACAATTGGTAGACGGCCAGACACGGCCGAGCTTAATTAGAGTTTCGTGTACACAATTATAACATCAGTTCAATGAAATTACCTTCGGGAGATTCACTAAGGGAAAATACCAATAGACGTGCGATGATTTCAAATTTACCAGTAACGAAGTTTTGAATAAGTTATTGATTTACCAGCTGCTTTTAAAATAATTATTAATTCATTGCTGAAAGCAGTGTAATGTAACTTTTTATTCTTCTAAGAAGAGAAGATGGTCGGGGGGGGGGGGGTGCGATCAGCAGAAAAAAATAGAAATAAACAAACGAATTATTTATTTGTGCCGACGTTTCGACCTGATTTTCAGGTCTTCATCAGGGCTATAAGAACAAAAAGACAACAACTATCATTCAGAGAGGAAAAATAAAATAAAATACCGGTAAAATAAATAAAAATATTTATTCTATTTTATTTATTTGTATTTTTTTTTTCTCCCCTGAAGGATGGTTGTCTTTTTTTCTTATAGCCCTGATGAATTCCTGATAATCAGGTCGAAACGTCAGCACAAATAAATAATTCATTTGTTTATTTGTGTTTTTTCTGCTGACCGCACCCTCCCCCGAACATATTTTCCTCTTATATATCTACGGTCAACTATCTTCACATCTTTTATTCTTCTAATGTTTTCTTAAATAAACATATTACGAGTTCAGAGAAGAGAGGTTTGTTTTATTTGAAACTGATACCATTTTACTGATAATTAAGAGTTATGAGACTACAAAAAAATTATTGACTAAAATAATGTTTTGTTTTTTTCAATGAATATTATAAAAAGATATGAGAACAATATAATAAAAAAATAAAATGTCGATTAGGCGCATCCTTGACGTGAAATACTTCATTATCCCTTTTATTAATGTTTTTGTAAACCACCCTAAATACATAAATTGTGAAATGGGGCAAATGGAATGTAACTTCACATTGATGTAATTATTGTAAGAGTACAGAGGTCAATTAAGTAGGAAAGATGAAGAGCTTATATTGATTGAGGAAGAGCTTACCTACTTCTCTGGAAACCAACCAATTACTTTCCAACCAAGTGAATAAAATACTACAAGAGCCGGGAAGAAAAAATGGCAGTTATTTCACCCCAATCTTTGATTACTTTAATGAAAACTATGTATAAACTATGTATGAAACTATTACTAGTCAAAACTTATGAGTCTGCCAAGTATAGGTAGGAGGAACAAAAATTGGCGGTTGTTTCAAAACCTTAAACAAAGATTAATTTTTCATTTGGAGCTCTATATCTTTAAGATTACCAACAACACTAGAAAACCGAAGAGAACTTTATGTAAAGAAGAGAATTTGCTGAAATATCAGCCCTAATAGAACTATGTCCGTCCAATAGTTCTTGAGATATAACCTTTTAAAAAAGAACATTTCATTAAAATGTACTGAAATATAGTAGTTAGTTAATTTATTTTGAGAAATCTATTTCTCAGGAACTATGTGACGTATAGATGTCTATTAGCACTCAAATTAAAACTATTTTAATGCACTATAAAGTAGTTTATGACCTTTATCTTCATAAGAATAGTAGTTTTCATTATATTTGCTAAAATAAATTGATTTATAGTTATTCGGACAAATTTTCATGTGCCAAATTTATATTTATATGCGAATATCTTAAACACCTTACCTTAAACACCTCTACGAAAATAAGTTTCATTTATGAAAAACTTTATTTTAGAAACCATTAAACATACAGATGTCTCTTTACATTCAAATTAAAGCTACTTAAATTTACTATAAAATAGTTAATAATGTTTACCTTTGTAGGATTTGTAGTTTTTATGAGATTTGACAAGATAAACTCACAAAATGATAATTTCTAGTTCGTATAAAATGTTGGATTTTTGAAAAAATATATCTCTAGATCCATAATACGCGGATATGTCTGCCAACACTCAAAATGAAGGAAATTTAACTTACTATAAAGTAGTTTGACACTTATCTTCGTAGGGGTAGTAGTTTTTATGATATTCGGATATAAATAAACATTTGTCCGAACTACTATAAATCAATTTATTTTATTACATATACTTCTAAACACTTCTACTGCGATAATATACTTGTTAAACTACTTTATAGTCCATTAAACTAGTTTTAATTTGAGTGCTAATAGACATTTGTACATCGGATGGTTTTAGAGATATAGATTTTTCAAAATAAATCACTTTTGAAATGTTGCTTTTTAAAAAGCTATATCTCGAGAATTATTTATCGTAAATAACTCTATTAGGGCTCATATTTTAGCGATTAACTCTTATTTAAATGACGTTCTCTTAGGTTTTCTTGTGTTGTTCCTACTTTTTACAATATAGAGCTCGAAATGAGAAATTAATTATTTTTAACGTTTTGAAACAGCCGCCATTTTTTATTCCCCCTACCTATACTTGGCAGACTCATCGATTTTGACTATTAATTATACATAGTTTTCAAAAATTGGGGTGAGATAACTGCCTTTTTTTCTCCTCTTGGGCTCTTGTACTAAAGGGAAAGCCTTGAACTTCACCTATATACCTGTGATTAAAGTGATATAGGACATCTATCTAATGAGTTTATATTGCAGAAATAGTAATTGTTTAAGATTGATATTTGTATGTATTAAATCAATAGACAAATGTATTGGAAATCTATAGGATAAATAATTGGTTTTTACAATTAATTAACTAACCCAATTAAGGACCCCATTTAAATCAAGGACTAGCCTTTTTCTAAATAAAACAAATATATTTGTATATAATCAGAGCTGTTCCAGTTAAAATTTTAAATAACTATTGTATGTATTTACATATGATGCTTTTATTAAAATTAAAATGAATAATTAATTAGGTTTTTGTAAATATAAATATTTTTATTGTAAATATTAAATGAATAAATACTTTACTGTGAAGTCAAAAATGAACATGAGATAAAGCGATGTAACACTTGCTAGGGTATCGATTTATTTTAAGTCTTCCGATTTCTATAACCTTATTACTATGTTATGGGATACCTAAATTTTGATTTTGAGTGTGATTGATCTTCTAGATTTTAAGATTATGTATTCACATATCGATTTATTTTAATTTTTAGGATTTCTGGGATCTTGAATTATTGGTTTATTGAGGTGTAGGTTTTGAAAGTGCAATTGATTTTAAGATTCCGCGCATCCGATCATGAAGAAAAGTCTTAAGTTGAAGAAAATCAAAATGGCGGTCGGGTACAATCAGCTACACAAAACCTTGAGTCCCTCAAGTAGTATTGGAACATCGGCCGTTTGTAACCTTAGCAACATCAAGTCTGCAGTGGTGCCGGTTTTAATCCGGCCTGGGTGGGGGAAGGAGGGGGTTGACTTTTGTAAAAAGTCATTCCAGTTAAAATATTCCAGTTCCATTTAAATTTTTCCATTTAAGTTTAGACCTTTTTAATTACAAATGTAACATTTTCATTTCAAATAAAACCTCTTCCAATTCGGTTCTGACAAAACCGGACTTAAATTAATTCATAAAAATAATCTATTAGTTATTTTATTAATTATTAGTAATTATGTTATTTTCAGTTATGACTTTTCAAATAATTTCATCATATTCATCTCAAATTTATTTAATTTATATAGTAATGTATGTTAAGTGCTAATTTCAATCAGATGAAATTACGGAATGTAAGATTAAAGTTGTTTATTTATTATTAACACAAACAACAATTGATCCACTTTGACTCTCAACTATTTATTTCAAAACATCTCTAACGTTTCGGCCCTCAGACTATTCTCAAAGAGACAACCTATAAAATTTGTTTTTGTATTATTATTACATTTTTTCCGTACACAATACTAATGTTTTTTGAATATACCTTAATCATTGATGTCATAACTTTGAAAAGTCTCTTTTGCAGGTTAATTGCCCATGTCATATCTTTAAAACAAAATAAATATTAAAATAATATCATAACACTTTCAAACACTATTTTTAAATTGATTATTCACTTAGCAAATTTTATAATTTAAATTCAAAACTATTCCACACAAAATATTGTCTATCTTTAACCGTATTAACAATAAAACCTTCAACAGGTTAGAACTCTGTTATCACTTTATCACTAAATTTAATTTATTTACATTTTAATTTGTTGCTTATAACTTTACATTACTTTTGGATGTATGTTCAGTATGGGACCGCTGTTAAGGTTTCCGGGTGCTCCGATTCTATTTTTAGAGTTGGATCTTCGATCGTGCATGTGGATTTCGGTTTATTGTTACTGTTGAAATTATCTTCAATATGGAAGTAGTTTTTTATGTTTTCAAGGATCCTGATTCTGTTTTATTTTTGATTTGCCATTCTTATTTCGGTTTATTGTTACTGTTGAAATTATCTTCAATATGGAAGTAGTTTTTTATGTTTTCAAGGATCCTGATACTGTTTTATTTTTGATTTGCCATTCTTATTTCGGTTTATTGTTACTGTTGAAATTATCTTCAATATGGAAGTAGTTTTTTATGTTTTCAAGGTTCCTGATTCTGTTTTATTTTTGATTTGACATCCTTATTTCGATTTATTGTTATTATTTGAGTTTTCTTCAATATGGGAATTGGTTATCGTGTTTTCGTAGGTTTTGATTCCGTTTTTTGTATCGAATTTTTTCAAAGCGGATTCGCGTTTGAGTTCATTGTTACATGCGAATTTCGATTTACTATTACTTTAAAATTAGTCTTCGATGTTGGGGTAATTAGGTTTTTAAGTATTCAAATTCATTTTTGTTTATAAAACTTTTAATGAAACATGGTCTTTCCGAATTCCTATTATGGTTGATATTTTTTTCTGTAAGGGCATCAAGGAAATAACCGTAACTAAATATAAAATACTAAATTTACAAAATAGTGTCTTTCTAAACATAATAAACAAAGTCCTTACAGAAAAAAATGTCTATAAAGGTAATTCAGCTTGTGCGTGTTTATTGAAAAATATACTTTAAAAAAAAAACAATTTCAGAACCCATGAAAACTTAATGAACTATCCATATTTCTAAGAAAACTAAAATATCAAAAATAAATCGAAATTCGTATGCGCTATCATAAATCCGATTCAAAAACAGAATCAGGGTCCATAGAAACCAAATAAACGATCCCTATATGCAAGATAACTCCAGAAGTAACAATAAACCGAAATCCGCAAACTCGTTCAATACTCTAAATGAAAACAACAGAATCTGGACATCCGAAAATTGAGACTAGAATCAGGATACCGGATACCATAAAAACAATGGCATAATCGAAGAATTCTGAACTGATAATTAGTAATGCTTAATCTTAAACAACTTTGAGAACCCTATGAACACTCGTTAAATTATAAAATCCTCCCCCTCCCAAAAAAAATAAAATGAATAAAGATCTTTAATTCTATATTTAGTTGAAATTGATTCTTAATATAGGTTATCTAACAGGTGTGGGATGAATATGCTGATATTATGTGAAAAGTCGGTATTGAAATTAGCATAATTATTTTAATTAATAAAACAAGTAAAATATAATTTTCAGGAATTAATTTAAGTCTTCATTACAATTGAAATGGAAAAAGATTCATTTGAAATGGAAAAAGCTAGAATAGAATTGGAAATGATTACATTTGAAATGGAAAAAGTTTCAGTTGAAGTGGAAAAGGTTTCAATTGAAATGGAATGAGTTATAGTTCTAAAGAAAAAGGATACATTTGACTTGGAAAAAGGTTTTAATTGACTTGGAAATGCTATGACTAATGAGTAAAAAAGAAAGGTTATTTTGTTCAATTAATTTACAGCAAATGAACATAAATGTTTAATGTCGGCGATTCATCCATTATTAATGGAGGATTATAATACTAAGATTCACAAATATTTCACATATTCACGTAATTAGAGTTACTGATCGGATATAATCATCAACTTCATAAATATGTTTTATTTTTTCGGAAATAAAATTTAAAAGAAAGATTAACAAGTTAATTGGAGTAAAGGGTATAGGGTAAGGAAATGAACCTGTATGTGGCACGCAGTGGGACGAAAATGACAAAACCCTGTAATAATTTTATAACTTTCAAACGGCCTAAAACCATATAATTTCTTACAGGTACCTGTCTTTCTTTTCGGATTTTTTTTCCGCTATGTCATAAAAATCATGAATTTTTTTGTAAATATCAAGCTTTGAAAAATTAAATCAGAATAAATTTCCTCGGTTTTTGTTCTATTACGAGTGAAATTGGGATCAGAAAGGGATCTAGGTTGAATATTTTGTAGAAATTTGGGAAAAAAATTCAAATTATGTTTTATGGTGCTGATTACTTTGTATACATTAAATACATATAAGTATACATTAAATGAAAACAATTTTTTTCTTGCTCATAACTTATAAACCATTCATTAGGGGTATTCATGATCTTTAGTTTAACATGTTAAAGCGTGTTAAATGGAAAAACTCATGTTAAATGGAAAAAAAATTGCCTTCTTTTGCCGTGGTAAAACGAAATAACATGTAACATGGCCGAGAGTCTGTTACTTGGTCTGTTAAATGGAGAATGGCGTCACACAATAGACCAGTTGAGCTCGCCACCATTTTTGTTTGTTGTGTCAGGATAGTTCTTTCGTGTTTGTGCTAGTTATTACTTCATACCCCTGTTATTAAATCACAGTACACAGAAATGTAACATGCTTTATATGCTTGTTAGAAAATTGTTCTAAGAAATTACTGAAAATAAGAGATTTTATTCTTAAACAATTCATAAGGTTTGAAGATAGGAGGATAATGGGTTCATTAATACAATAAATACTGAAGAAGTGGGTTATAGACATAATAACAACTTTTTAACAACGTTTTATTTCTTGTATGATAGTTTCAAATTGAAAGTAGTTCACTCTCAAAAGAGATTTAAACCTATCTTCATCCGAGTTTGGTATTACTGAAGATCTCCAGTGCGTAGACTTTAATACTGATCCCCTGGGAAAAGGAACTCCATATCTGAATGATAGAACATGGAAAATACTTTCCATAAAGTTGTCCATTAGCTCATCTTCATTCTCTTCCTCACAAGTTTGAAGATCAATAAGACACTCATAAGCTAAACTTTCACACAAATTCCACTTTTCACTCACTTTTGGCATGTTGTAATAAATTGCTTAAATCAAAACTGAAACTTAAATCAAATTTGAAGTAAACAATAACATGAGGTTATAAACATAAAGGCTTATAAAACAAGTTGCTGAGAAAATCCGCTAGGGGCTCTTATGCATTTAATGTTTAACATGACTTCAAATAGGGCTGCTCACAATCCTATAGTTATAACATTTAACATGGTAAAACATTTTACATTTAACATTACTTACTTAATTACTTAATATTACTTAAGGGTATTACTTAATACCCCTATTATTTAAATGGTTTCTATTATACTAAATTAAACATGAATAAATTAACCAACAGTTTGGATTCCAATGATTTTCCTGTTTGGATAGTCTCTTTCGTTTCGAGCGAATCGAACTGCATATATTCGACCGAAATAAAATAAAAATATATAAACCACCAAGTTTAAAGACTGTTTGTTATTTTACCATCGTTCAAAGGCTAAATTCGATTATTTACACGTTTGTACGAGTATCTCAACTGGAAGTAGGTTAGAATTAGTACAAAGGAGTGAGTGAGGGAGAAAATGTGAACCACTGCCCGTGAGTAAGTGAATGAGTCACACCAGGGGTTGTTTTATGTTCAGATTTGAAATGTAAGGTACCCACTAATGACACAAAATGTTATACTCTACTACTACAAAACTTTGTCCCGTTCACTACCGTTGTTTTTGACTGTATTACTGGACTGAGTTTACAATATTAGGCACTCATTTGGTACAGAATTTAATTTTATTTAATCCTTGAATATCTATTTGGCTTGGCAGCACAGTTTTGGTTTTACAAAAAATATAACTGAAAACAATGTAGAATATTACGTATTTTTAAAAAATAATATAGCATAAGCCATTGTCGAGTGGCTGTGCAAACTTCTTCTTTTTGACGGGAAATAAAGCAATCGAAACCACCTCATCTTTTCCAACCTTCATTTTCACCAACGATTCTCACATTTTTTATTTAAGTCGTCTACAATGTTTTAGAGTGTTCAAAATGAACGAAAGAAGGAAAACAAGAATCTAAACTTAATTTGAACAAAAATAAAAGAAAAGTAGAAACTTTGTGTAAGTTAAGCGCAAAAGTAGAATTGTGCGGGCCATTATCAAGGAGGGATACATTTGACATGTAATCGATAAATATTATTGAAAAAGTAACTAGTTGAAACCACCCCTAACATAGTTGAAATGCATTTGTAAAGTTTTAGGATTGTGTATAGAACGAATCATAAACAGGGTAAACAATCTAATGACCGTTGAAAATGCAAAAAAGAGGATTTTATTGGATTTACCTTGACGAAAACTCTTGGCGTTATAGGCATCCAACCTTCGTTTTCATTAGGCTTTGTTATTAATACGAAAAATATTAATAAAAATGAGAAGACGTTAGTAATAAACGCTCTTAACCCATTATAGCAGGAGTGGCAGAAACAAAAAAACAAGTGCTGTGGGAGAAAATAGTCATGGTTTTAATAAAATAGTGAAACACAAACGTTTATGTTCAACAAGTTTCATTCAAACAGATTTTAATTTAGAATAGCCGTTTCCATGATAAAAATGTTTTAATCCAGTGGTTCCCAAGTTGTAAAAGTCTGCAGCTCACTAAGCCCCACTCTTTACTTGGATCAAAGAGAGGTCATCCCCCTGGAAAATATTTGAAAAATAGGATGTTTAAAAGAGCATTCTGAGAAACTTTAAAAATGTATTTACCAGAAACCTTTCAGTTAACAGTAAAACATCAGTAACAATAAAGCAGTTTGAAAAATAATTCTTTATAAAATATGCGTTGCTGAACGATTCCTGCTGCGCACACCCATAAAGTTCTCGCGGAATCCTTGTTGGGAACCATTGTGTTGAATTTCTTCGCAAAGTTTGTAAATTTTTGTTTTGGCACCTTCGTCAGATTCGAATTATAATGGTAGTCACTCATTCGAGACTTCATTTAGTGATTTATTTAATCCTACAAATACAAAAATTAAGTTGTACTGGAAGATCGATGGTTGACCGTGTGTAATAGAAAAAGAAGTTGGTTCGGGTGCAGTAAAAAAAAAACAACTCAAATAGTGATTAAACTATTTATATTGAGCCAACGTTTCGCCCCACGTTGCAGGGCTTCATCAGGGCTAAAAAATATACAAACACTTAAATGAAGTAAACATGAATTAGAAAAATAATTGGAAACTTTAAAAAAATTACATTGAAACGTAAAAACTGAATAATAATAATAAAAGGTTATAGATAATTGATGGAAGCGGAAATAATAACAAATAAAATGGAAGAAATATAAATTTTTTTAAATTTATTTAATGAAATTTATAACTGTACAAATAATAAATACAAATAGTAAATATGTGGAATGTTTCATTTACACTTGAAAATCTTGGGAAGGAAACACCCGTTAGTGGTACTTCAAGCATTAATTTAAATTAGAAGGTCCCGTGGCCATCTTCTTGTCGCCTCGAGGATTATCAGGAATTGTTAAGGATGAGAGATTAAGAACTGATGGGTTAGGATGGGTAAGGAGTTTGGAATGAAAAGGCGCGTATCTGTTTTGGGCCAAAGCTGCAACGAATGGGATAATAAAGTCTTTGTGGATGAGATTATTTGTAACATAATTAGGAGCATTAAATATTTTACGTTAGATTTTAGATTTTAAGGATTAGATGTGGGAGTAATTTGATGGTTTGGTAGAGCCCCAGAGCTCTATTCTATATGTCCAATTCGGTCTAATTATCATAGTGTATAATAATTTTTTAATTTGTAGTGAATGGGAAGCTTAGAGCGTTTGTCAAGTAGGTGTTGTAGCAATCTAAATCTACGAGCAGTTTCTTGTCAATCTTGTATGTGGACTCCATGTAAATCTCTTATCTAGATGGAATCCTAAGTATCGAATTTATTCAACAAGCGTTAAATATAAATTTACAAACTAAGAGATGGAAAAAAAGGGGGGATAAGAATAAAATCGACGTATCTTACAGACTAGAAGTCAGTGCAAAAGTGAACTGTTTGACGGGATGCATAGAGAGGAGTGGGAATTGCCAGTTTGAAAATAATTTTAATTTAAATAGGATAGAAAATTAAAGAAAATATTAAAAAATAGGCAACCATTAAATGATAATGTACATAATAGGGGGCTTTAGGCTTGAGGCTGGGAAACAGGGTTTTGGATTTATAAATCAATAAATGTTGCACGACCGAAATAAAATTGTTTTGTATAGCATGAACAAAAGTGGAAAGACCTTGGAAAACTTGCATACTTTTATTTCACGTCAAATAGAGCGTCCAAACTGCTTTTCTGCTTTATAGCTTTTAATTCCACAAAAATCCTTTTTACTGACCTTTATTGATTCTTTTTAGTTTTCCTTTTACTTAGAGAGGAATTACTGACTTCATTGAAATTATTCTTGAGCCGTAACCATAACCTATCTGTATCTTTACTATCCTTCTTTATGGTAATATATCAAGACCTATTAAACTATTTTTGACTTGTTTATTCCAACTTCATGATTTTCCATCCAGTTGCAAGTTGTGCGAAAATCTCGAGAGTAACTTTCAGGGATTTGTCAATTTTATGTGTGTTTTTTTTTATCTCCCTTCTGTAGGGTCTCTTACTTACTCCCTACCACTATTACTTCCACCGCACTACCATTCCTTCTTCTAGATCCCTATAAATTGCATATCATTCTATTGATTGTGACTATTAATTTTAAAAAAAGGTCAATATTCTCTCTATAAAAAAGTGGTTGCACTCTATTACAATTGGCCCCCAAAGATGGTGGATTCATTAATTTTTCACTGTTTTTCAGTATTTGGCCTTATTTCACCATAATTTCATTTTTATTATATTTTTTAACTAAGTTAATACGCCTAGACACTAAAAAGCATACGTAAAACCAAGTTATTACTCTTTAAAAAACATCCATCACTTTTTAAACTAATTGAAATGGTTTCTTAGAAAATACTCTTAATTGGTGGTAAAGCAGTAGTGATGTAAGAAGTTTGAGTCTTTTACCTCATTAAGGAGAACTTATTGTTATCAGCTTGATCGACATGTTCAAGTAACTTTAATGATATATTAGTTTAATTGAATTAATTCGTGATTACAGCAAAAATTAAGATGCTCGTTTTATATAATTTTTTTAACCATTTATATATAGCAGTTTGGACGCTCTATTTGACGTGAAATAAAAGTATACAAGTTTGGTCCCTCTACTTTTAATCATGCTATAGAACAAAAAAAAAATTCAGACGTGTTACAGTTATTGATTTATAAATCCAAAACGTTTAATTAGGTTTTCCGGTGGAGAATAAAGATATTATTTATATATTATATATATAAAGTGCTGAGAAAACAATAACTTTGGTAAGATAGAAAATATCAGACTTCGTGAAACTTAACTATTAAAAAAAGTTTAAAAACTTAAAGATCGTTTGTACACCTATAATTACAAGGTTTTATAGAAGTGACTCTTCACCTTTTACTTCCACTCCATTATCATTATAACATGATGAAAATTATTGTATTAAATGTTTGTAATCCATCCATTTCCTGGTAGTCTAGTCAACAAGGGTTTGTAAAGGGCAATCTCATAAACAAGGAAAATCGCTTATTTCGGCACCTTTCAACGTATCGTACTAAAAGTTATGACACCTTGTAATTCCGAATTTAATACATTAATTAAATCTGTACCTCTACAACCGATGAAGGGTCGGGGTGCAGTGCGTTGTGAGGAAGTGACGAACCAACGGTTGTGCAAGGAAGTGATTTGGTCAGAATCACGCACCAACAGAGTTTTACCTACTTAAGGGTACCCACTTTATGAGGCTAGGAGGATCCTGTAGGGCTCCTGAACCCACTGGGCTGACTCACGGCTACAGTGAAACAAATAATAATTATCTGCTACGGGCGGATTCGAATCCAGGTCCTACGATTTAATACTCCATTACCTTACTTAACCACTCTTACATTAAACCCTGGTACCATGTAAAAGAAATATATAATAATTGATGATTCATTCTGGAGACAGTTTGAAAGATTCCTGAACCCACTGGGCTGACTCACGGCTATAGTGAAACAAATAATAATTATCTGCTACGGGCGGATTCGAACCCAGGTCCTACGATTTAATACTCCATTACCTTACTTAACCACTCTCACATTAAACCCTGGTACCATGTAAAAAAAAAAAA
>NW_027107790.1:685399-688373 GCF_000696795.3 Halyomorpha halys | reverse complement strand
GTTGAATTTGTTTTTTAGCAGCCTGAAGATGGGAGAAATCTCCCGAAACGTTGCTGATGATATGAAATAAACTATTGTTTTTTAATAAGGAAGAATTTATGTCATTCACTAAATCCTTTTTAATTCCATAAGACTCTTCCAGCAAAAGGATTATTAAATTTTAAAAAAATAATAATTAATGGTTCATTCTGGAGACAGATTGAAAGATTCCTGAACCAACTGGGCCGACTCACGGCTACAGTGAAACAAATAATAATTATCTGCTACGGGCGGATTCGAACCCAGGTCCTACGATTTAATACTCCATCACCTTACTTAACCACTCTCACATTAAACCCTGGTACCATGTAAAAAAAATATATAATAATTGATGATTCATTCTGGAGACAATTTGAAAGATTCCTGAAGTCAGAAAACATAGGTATCCTACAAAATACGATGTCTAATGGTGGATTTCTCTAGAACAATGTTTGATTTGACATTGATTTTTCAGTTTTTACGTATTAAAAATATATTGGTGATTTTTTTGAGTTATGTGGTATCACAGCTTGAAAGCCGATAATTAATATACATAGCAGCTATATATTAAGTTTTAGATTTTATTTGAATTATTACATAGGATGTGTGTTAAATTAACATCTAAGTTTTATTCTTTTCTTTAAAACGGTCTTTCGCTCAACTTGCAATGTCTCGTGAGGGTCACGCTGATTTCTACTGCACTTATGGACTTATATAATAAAGGCGGTCTCAAAATCAATATTTTGGGTTTGCCACCGTTCGTGGCAACTTGTTAAAAAAAAAAACATGACTGCTGATAGTTTAGGGTTAGTAAAAATGGAGCTTTACACACTACAACAATGTGTTTTCATTGTTGAACAATATTTCAAAACTGCAATTCAAACACACTGGTTCCAGTGCGTGAGAGTGTTGGTTAAAGTCCAGGAACTTCAATTCGGCGTCGTGTACAAGAATTACTAATTTCCAAAAGTTCTCTACAGCGTACACTCACTGAAGATCAGTGGCTCCATGCTTACTAAGTCCAATTGACACAATAAATGTAGCCTAATGACCATACACAGCGAATATAATTAGTTGAATGGATTATTGAACATCAACTACATAGATGTCGATTTTTTTAGCATAATCATTTTCAGCGATGAAGCACATTTTCTTCCAGATGCCTTTATTAATAGTCAGAAGTGCTGCTTTTGAGGTATAGAAAATCCACATGTGACTCGAAAAACAAATGCATCCTTAACGTTTTTTTGCAGATTTGGGACTGAAGACATCATTACAAGTATGAAGAGATCATACTTTGTCGCAAATGAAGTTGTTCAAGCAGTGCATTCACTACATACAGTCACTCATTTCGTGTTAATAATTGGCCCTCTAGATCGTGTAATTTATCACTACTATTGAATTTCTTTTTACGGGGTTATTTGAAGTCAAAGGTCTTGCTAATATCCCTATAAACACGCGGTGAAGGGGTAAATTTAAATTCATCCTCATTTATGCAAAATTATTAGGAAAAAGTTCGACAAAAGATTGATTATTTGCCAGAAAAGCCGTGAATGCCATTTACTCTAGGTGCTATTCCATACATAACCTTATCCGGTGTACTTTTAACAAAATTTTATAATAACTTAGTTCCCTTTATAAAATATAATAATAAAATAAAAAATAAAAATTTCTAACAGAGAAACATTATATCATCTCTAAGGCACTTGGTCAGATTTTCGCTATATTTAAACCTGATCTCGTGCCTAAAACATGCGGCCGATTAAAAATTGCTTCGAAATCAAATTATTTTTTCATAAAGATATAGATTTCCAGATAAAAGAAAAAAAATACAGTTTCCATCAGTGCAATTTTTTTGAGGATCTTTGCGTTTTGTGAAATAAACATTTTTCTAGGGTAAGAGGCGATGAAATCCTGAGTCAGATGAAGCACCCCAAAAAAATATTTTAACTAATCATTTAGGTATGTATGGGTAGAGCAATACATTTCTTATACCTAAACGGGTTACTATGCGCTGAGTTTCTGTACGATTAGTCATGTGAGTCTGAGGTGGATATGTAATTTATTTGTCAAGAATAAGTTATAGACGTTACCATTACCTGTATTGTTCACCCAAAAGTAGCTGAGGAAATGGCATTTGTACCTGAGATAGTCTTAGATGCGAGACTAGATAAGCAATGATTTGATTGGTTGAATATTAGCTCTTATTAGAAAATTTCTGAATCATCAATTTTTTCTAGGTGCTCACAGTTCTCCCGTTTTACTCTACTTTCAGAATTGAGGAGTATAGAAGAAGCAATCGAAATCTTTAACGGCCTGTCCATTGAATACTTTATTTTTTATTCCAAAAATATCTACCAAAATATGTCTGATATGAAGAAGAAGATTAAAACATTTGTATTTATTACTGTTAGGCTGTAATTTTCGTAACTACATGTTACGGCGAAAATAACTAATTTGCATAATGATATTTTTTTTTTGTAATATTGTTTTACTTATTTATGAGGTGTAGATAGTTGACCGTAGATTAATGATTGAAGAGGTTTTAATGATCGGGGGGTGCGGTCAGCAAAGAACAACATAAACAAAACCATATTAATTTATTTTATGCCGACGTTTCGACCTGAGTTTCAGGGCTATAGAACAAAAGAGATAACAACAACATTTAGAGAAACATAAAATTGAAAAGGAATAGTATACAAACAAATTTGGATTGAATCATAAATGATAAAAAATTGATAACTGATAATTGAATAGTAAAAAACATATAAATTGATTGATAATCGTGGAATTAGATGGTAGTAAATTGAATACAGTGAAAGATGAAATATAATATCAAGTATCTTAAGATATGTATAATATAAGATATGCAAGTAGTGTCTAAAAAACTGAAAAAATATTGAATCTACAAATTGAACAATGTGACAGAGAATGAAAAATAGTGAGTGGCTTATAT
>NW_027107790.1:671767-685333 GCF_000696795.3 Halyomorpha halys | reverse complement strand
ATATGTATATTTACTTATTTATAGTTTTAAACATTCGGAAATTTAAAAAATAAATAGAAACCTAACAACAATTCTAGGTAATGAAGTTAACATTTAAACAACTTTATTTAAATTAAAATATATACACTGTACGATTTGTATACAATTTAGGAATAATGTTCACATTTTGTCTATCGCCATTGACGTAGAAACGTGGGGGGCAGAGGGGCAACTCTTCTTAGAAATAAATTTGAAAATTAAAAAAGTGTTAAAAATAACAAAAATTATGTAATAGAAAAAAGAATCAAGGCCAGATATATTTTTATGTGGAGAAATACTTTGGAAGTAAAGTGGCTTCTTAAATAAATCGATTTTATTGATTCTCATTTGCAGTTAAATGAGCTGAACGATTAAACCGAGGATGAAATTCTTGATCTTTAATTTTGATGCCGGTGTATGTTTTTTCTAATTCCTGGATAAAAACAAAACAACTGTTACAGAAATTTTATTTGTAAAAATAAATATAGGTAGTTTTTACGAGTAGCTTATATTAAATGATATTTCTTACCATATATAAAAATATATCCTTACCACATTCGAATATACTACCAAATATCCAAAATTATAAGCCAGTAATACCTCGAATAATCGACTTTATTTCAGTTTCAACGTATTTTACAGATGAAAAATGTCAATAGAGGGTTATAATTCATAAGATGTGCTCGTAAGAGTTGTATTTTATAGGTCTGGGTTTTCCTTAAATTTGGAGTTGCGATTTGTTCCCAAAGTCGCTGGTGTTAGATTTATCTGTTCCTTAACGCCACCAGAATTCTCTTTTTAAATTTTTTATTTTTGTTTTCTTTATATAATTTATTGGTATTGTTTATTATATATATTTTTTTTAATTTGAAACTTTATCATGAAACATTTCATATTAAAAAGAAAATTAATGTTTATAACCTGATTTGTTGTGTATTGTCTTATATTTGCTTAAAAAATAATACATTTTGGAAAATTAAAATTTGTTGTTTGTTAGCCTCTCCTTCTCCATACAATTCTTCACCCGGCGCTCCTTTCAACGCCACTGCCGTCTGTACCATCGCCATCGAGTGTTGGACGTTCAGATATTCTCTGGCAGCATTGGCTACGCAGTCTGCTTGCTGTTTGCTACATTTTACTTAAATAGTTATAGTTAGTGAAATATTGAAACTCAACAGAATAGGAAAAATTATAATATTTTAGTATTGTTACGAGATCCAAATACAATTATTAAGAATTTTGAAATATTACCCCTCCTACCATTGTCGTACCGCCCACCAGACTATGGGCACGCGTCCCCTCCCTCTCCTCCGAATGTTAAAATGATCTTATTCATTACCACTAATACTAAATGAGAAATATAATGACTAATTATACATTTTTATAGGAAATTTTAATTTTATAAATTTTAATATTTTTCAATACAAATCATACACATAGAAACTGGACTTGCTATCCTGAAAATGTATTTTTATGAACATAATTTTAGCTTAAAAACTTAATCGTATTGCAGCGAGCGTCAACTTTTGATTTCCTAAATGACCTGTTTCTTCAAAGGGATAGGGGTTTGTCTCCACCTCCAGCAGATCGCAGCATTTATCTTAGGGTTTCCTAGGCGCTCTCATAATCTCCCGTTGGTATACCGAGTTATAAGTGGGTCTATCCAACCTCCCGAAGGCAATACCTCCTTGGTGTTTTCCTATTCCAAATTCTTAAAATCAAAAAACCTACCTATATCCTTGATCTCCTCCTTAAACACCAGATCCCAACCGATTGATTTTTATATGCCCTCCTATAGAGCTGCACCCTTCAGCAAATACTTCGTCATACGTGCAAATTCCTTCTGGAATTCTCTTCCCATCTCCATTCGCCAATCCTCGTCCATTCTTTCCTTTAAACAACACCTATTCCTTCTTAGTCTTAGTCCTATTACTTTTTAGTTTCGTTACATAATTATTTATTTAATTTTTTTTTTATGAATCACACAAATTTGTAAGTTTATACTATGATATCATATTTAAAACTCAAAAAATGTTGTTTCGTGCAGATTCGTGCAATATAAAACCACTATAAATAGAACGGTCTTTTCATGATTCGAATTCCTGCCGAGTTTGGCTGAATTCTAAAATAGCTATTACACGGAAATCCAGTCTCTTGTTATATTCGACGAATAGTATTTGTGCTAATTTACCTCCACTCATAAGAATTCTTTGGGGGTTAACGACCAAATTAAAAGAGTAATATAATAATATCTTATCAACAAAAATCTAAAACATTTTGTAGTAGATATTTGTGATGAATATTAATTTTGTTTTGCGTTACCAGGATATTTAATCATTATGAGGTTCCTCGTCGAATTTGCCGAGATAAATTAGTTCAAAGATAAAAACGGGAGATTATTAGTTGAACGTTTATAGAAAGATAGAAATGTTTATTGTACAGAAATCGATTTTTTAATTTTACAAAAAGACCCCTGTGCGATTATACAAGTAAGAAATAGGGTGTCAGGGTATATAGGGTATAGGGGTAATAGGCTGTAGGGCAGAAACATCTGGTCACGTTAATCGTGTAAACTGTAGTGACTGATGTTACATTTCGCTGAAACGGTGAAGTCACATTACATTGAGGTGTTTTAGAAACAGGTTGTTGAATGATAATCGATAATCTTAACGTTATCTGGTTATATTTTAGTTAAGAGGAAGGAATATAATGGGGGCTGGGCAAGCTGCCAAAAAAAAACAAACGGCTTTATTGGTCTCCGTTGGCTTGTTAGGTAGGGTTGGAGTGGGGAATATCCGAGATGCCACCATTACAAGTCTTAGTTGGGAAGTTAATCAAACTGCGTTCGGTTTGTTGTTAATGTGAGACCGTTTGTAATCGAGTGAGTCACCTTAGCAACCTAGCATCAGCAATGGCGCTGGTACGGATTCAGCCTAGGAGAGTTGACTTTTATTTCGTGACGGTCCCACGGAATGAAAACTTGATCCACCTACCCTGGTTACAGTAGGTGGTTACCTGTAGATAACCATCCCTGTATATCAGAAATGAATTGATGGGGGGGGGCAATAATAAAGTAAATTGTTTGTTGTGGATATCAGATTACTGTTATTTCTCATTTAATTTTTTTGCATTAAATATTCTTATTTTTATCGTTTTAGGAAGCAGTAAGGATAGTCGTGTGAGTGAACAGAACAGACATTTATTATTTGTAATTAACACATGTAATAAATAATTAAACGTTATGTGACTATTTTCAGATATTTTAATTGATGAATAAAAAAAATATTCACGATCGCAATACTTCCTCGTACTATACATTTTATTGTATAGTTGTTTAAGTAAAAAAATAACTGCGTAGTATTAAAGAATAAAAAAGTAGAGATCAGTAAAATTCCATAACTAAGATCGTGTTTGCTCTTCAGATATATAGTAATTTAAATGTTTCATTGATACTTGAAAACAAAGGGAAAAAAGGCGAAGGGAAGGAATTTTAACGTTATAATTAATGTATGTTTTGTTCTCAATAACTAACTTAATCAGAAACATTTATTTACTTATGTACCAACTTTATGTTTTAATATTTTGCTTAAAATGAATTGTTCTTTCATTTACTGTTCTGGGAAAATATTAATTAAAAAATTTACCAAGTTAGTGAATTTTTTTTTTTTTTTTTCAACTTTATATGAACTCTCTAATTTTTATAACAGTAAGCATATTTTGGGATCCCTTACTATTCACATTGAAATGTTTTAATTTGAATAAAATAGAAACAGAACGAATTTCTTCAGAACTTCACAAATTTAAATGATCTTAAAACATTTTCCAGTAAAAAAATTATTTGACCGCATTTAGTATTATATTTACAGGGTGCTAGATCTGCAAAAAACTAGAAAATTCTGGAATTTTGCAATTCTGGAATAGGTAGGGAAATAAAAATTAAACTGGAAAATGCTGCAATGGGAAACTCCAGTGTTAGAACTCCAAAATTGTTATGTAAAGATTCTTTAATTAAATTAATCATTTATTACATCAATAAATGATAAACATTAATGAAATGTAAGAATCCAATTTTCTGTTAAAATTCTTCATCATAATTATGAAATATGCTCGGTTGACCGGCGATTTCTTCTTCTGCGTTCTTCCTATAATGGGAAGTAAGTGCATGGAGTTCTGTTTTCTTCCATCTGCTTCGTTTAAGCGTTGGAACTTTTTGCACCTTGCGGTTGAACTCCTCTGACTTCGGTGGTCTTCAAAGGATAAGGTCCTGTAGCACTTCTACAACCGTACTGCCGGTAACCAACTTCGCCTGTAGATGTCTAGACACATGTAACTCTTATTATTTGCGGTCACATGCCAGTTCTGGCGAAGCTGCTGTCCCTTACTAGGGAATTTTTTTTATGGCCTACATATTTGGCAAAATCAAACCCACTTCGGGTAGGATGCGACTTAAGTCGCGCACGAACGGTTTTGGGAAGAGCGTCCTTTGAGGTTTCGTTCCCCTTGCATTGGAGGAGTCTCCTATAGTTCCAATCCTATAGTTCAATCTAGGTAAAGGTGTTCCCTCCCCACAACACCTTGGCCCCACTCAGGGACTTTTTTGTTGTTTTGAATGTCTATTTTCAACCTGAAGACTTACCGGTCACCATTTATCTATATTTCCCTTCTGTATTTTAATCCTTTAGATGTGTAATTTATATTTTGGTCTAACATTTATACTGGGCTCCGACCCAACTTGACACTTTCGATCTTATTCTGTCTGCAGATTTGAGCCAGTTGGGTATTGAATGTGTGAAGTAGGTATATCCGGTCTTTCTTTGCCTTGTATTTTTATCCTTTGAAGAAATTCCATGTTTTGAGTGTGAGGCGATATGTATTTGGTAGATTTTATATATTAACGATATTTCTTAGTTTCGTTTTTGATTCTTTCGAATTGTAATTAACTCGTAAATTAATTAATTTAAATTTTATTAATAAGCTTTGAATTCAATATACGTGCATTAGAGTTAATTACTTAAGAGTTACCATTGCAACTGAAAACGTTTCCACTTTTCCACTGCTGAGCGTATAGAAATATAACTATTTAAATTTCAAAAACAAAATATAAGGTTCTCAATGAATTATTTGATGATAAGTCACTTTTATTCTTTCAGGGTTTTTTTTTTTTTTTTTTTTTCTATTTTGAACTGCTGTTTCCACGGTTCATGTTTTCCGAAGTCAAATCTCGGCAAAGTTCGTAACCAAATAGCTATTATTCAAATATTATCGAAGAATAATATTCTTGCGTTACGACCGTCATTTCTGCCATAATTTTAGTATGAATTTACAGTATAAAGTACCCATTCCAAATAATTAATAGACTTTGGTAGGCCTATCAATTTTGAAAACTGTCAGGGTCTATTAAGTGTCAAAAGTAGTTGGTGAAGAATTTCCAAAATTTGGTTAGACGTAAATTCATGCTCTTATAAGGTATATCTGATGTAGATGTGACAAGTATTGATTGAACCAAAACCAATCCAGCCTATTTGGGCCGTCCGTAGCTAAAGTGGTTAGGCGCAGGACTATCAATCTAATATCTGCGGGCGGCTTTGGTTCGAATGATGACTTTTTTTATTGATTGGCGACCTCACAAAATGAAAAACATGACTCCCCGCCAAGGTTATATTGAGAAAAAAACAATGTTGCTTTTTTGAAAAACTATATCTCAAGAACTATTCAACCTAAAGATCTCTATTAGATCTCAATTTTTAAGAAAGTTTCCTCTATTTTAAATTAGGTACTCTGGCGGTTTTTAGTGTTGGTACTTTTAGGTAGATAGAGCAAAAGCGTTTTTCTCTAATAACGTAAACTTTATAGTTTAGGGAAATATGAACCTTTTTGTAACTGAAACTGCCTGTAATATTTCTTTTAATTAAAAAACTCAAGGACGAATTTTAGTAGCTTTTGGAACAGCCGCCATTCTTTATTCTCCCTTACTATGATTGGCAGAGCCATAAATTTGGACTTTGTGGTTATTAAACTGTATGAAGTTTTCATTTAAGTGATTCAAAATTGGAATGAAATAAATATTTTGTTTTCTTCATGGGATTTTGGACTATTGGTAGTATTAATGCTCACAACTATTAATACTATTCGACTATGTGCAGCTAGCACTTTTTATTGATTCAAGTGTCTACTTTTATTATTCGTTTATACCGCGGCGACGAGGATATCCGCGGTATGTATCTAAAAACAAGGGGAGAGCCATAGATAAAAGACCCATAATCCTGCTTAGCACAGACTAATGTCCTATATAGTTTTAACATGATGAACTTATCCGAATCTATGTGCCATTAAAAAACCGGAGTATATTTAATTTTTTGGTTGCGGCTGACTTTAATGATGTAATGTACGGTGGCAAACTTAATTTTTGATCAAATAAAGGTCTGAGAAATTTGTGGTAATTTTTATAAATAATCGGTAAATTTCATATGTGTAGTTCGGGTTTGAAAGGCGTATTTCACTATCGACTATAGTGAACACATATAGTTTTCTCTATGAAAATGATTAAGCCTATAGGTGTGGACTAGTAATTAATTTTTATTTTTTTATTTTTTATATATATTTAATATTATATATATATTTTTTAATGACCAGTGATAATTTTTACTTTTGGTTATGCTTGTAATTCATCATTTCAAACCATAAGCAGTTCATCGTCTTAAACGACTTCCTATATGTTATATCTTATATTTATAATTCTATCTCTAATGCACTTAGCCTATCTGCTAGCACATGGTTTTTAAGCAAATGGGCTCAATGCTGCTGGGAAGTTGAGAATTTTGTTTAATTTATTTTACATGGTTACAAATATTATCATCCAGGAGCTTTCTTAACGTTTATGCCAAAATATACTGTAAATAAGCCTTTTTCTTTTATTTTATCTAAAAAAATGTTTCCAACTAACATAATAAAATCGAAACAATTTTTTTCCTGAATTATGATACCACTAGCCTTTGAAATCTGTTATTACTTTTGCAAATGTTCATTAATTCCATCAATTTTAATTTGATCAGCAGTATAATGGCGTTATTTAAATTACTTTTCATACCTTTTTGATTTTGAGCGGAAGGTTCAGATGAATTAAGTTTTCTTTATTGTTTAGGAGGGAGTTGATAGCTCATTGGTAAGGCGAGTCACCTATAGCCGTTGAGTCAGCCTCACCAACCTAGGTTCACCTACCCACGTACCTTTAATTGGGTAAAAATCTGGCTGTCAAGCGTGATTCTGAATAAATCACTTCCTTGCACAACCGTTGGTTTAGTAACAGTACTTCGTTACAAAGTACTGCACCCCTCATCTTTTATGGGTTGTGGTGGTTCAGATTTAATTTAATTTAGTTATTGATTTGGAAATACAAGTTTTAGATATTTAGCTATTGCATACATTTGAAATGCCCTGTATTATTATAAAGCCAATATATTGGTTATTTTTCACAAATTGTTTTGAAAATAAATATATAAAATTTTCTCGACCTCATTAAAAATAGCTTTAACATCAAAATCAATTAGACATATAAATTAATCAATAAATAAATAAATTAGACAAATTAATCGGCCTAATCTCTACTATCCGATACAATTACAAATTCTAATTCATCATAGCTCATCCATAATTCTGTATTTTTTTTATGTTTCAGTATTGCATAATTTTCTATGCACCATATCTGTAATATATTATGATGTACTTACGTTTCAGCATTTTTGCTAGAATTTTTGTGAAAACTAATTTTGAATTATTAGTAGGCTATTAAAGATTTTTCTTTACTAGTACCAGAGCCCAAGAGGATAAAAAAGGCAGTTATTTCACCCCAATTTTGATTATTTAATTGAAAACCGTGTATAATTACTAATCAAAATTGATGAGTCTGGCAAGTATAGTTATGGGGAATAAAAAATGGCGGCTGTTTCAAAACGTTAAAAATAATTTATTCGGAGATCTATATCTTTAAAACTACCAACAACAATAAAAAATCTAAGAGAGCATCATTTAAAGTAGAATAAAGTTGCTAAAATATAAGCCCTAATAGAGCCATTTACGTCCAATAGTTCTCGAGATATACCTTTTTAAAAAGCAACATTTCATAAAAATGTTGTACAGAGCGTAGTGAAAGATCAGTAGTTAAGTTAGTGAATTTATTTTGAAAAATCTATATCTCAAAAACCATTTGACGTACAGATGTCTATTAGCACTCAAATAGAAGCTAGCTTAATGTGCTATAATGTAGTTATATTGTTTGTTTATCTTCGTAGGAGTAATAGTTTTTATATTTGTTAAAAAAAAAAAAAATAGATTTATAGTTGTTCGTACAAATTTTCATTCGCCAAATTTATATTTATATGCGAATATCATAAAAAATACTACCCCCTACGAAGATAAGTGTCATAAACTACTTTATAGGAAGTTAAATTTACTTTATTTTCAGTGCTAATACACATCTATACGTCACATAGTTCCTGAGATATAGATTTCTCAAAATAAATTAACTAACTACTGATATTTGAGTACATTTTTATGAAATGTTGCTTTTTAAAAGGCTATATCTCGAGAACTATTGAACGTAAATAGCTCTATTAGGGCTCATATTTCAGCAAATTTACTCTTCTTTAAATAGTGTTCTTTTAGATTTTCTAGTGTTGTTGGTAGTTTTTAAGATACAGAGCTCCGAATAAAAAATTAATTATTTTTAATGTTTTGAAACAGCTGCCATTTTTTGTTCCCCTTAACTATACTTGCCAGTCTCATCAATTTTAACTAGTAATTATACATAGTTTTCATCAAAGTAATCAAAAATTGGGGTGAAATAACAGCCTATTTTTTCTTCTCGGCTCTTGTACTATACGGTAAATGGGTTTAATGGGGAAAAATTACTAGGTTGAGTCGGAAGATGCGTTTTACTAAGCAAGCAAGAACCCGTGGTTGGTTTTCGGGACTACTAAAAATGAAAAGGAGAATCAGAAATCACTATTTAATTTTTCTTTGAAAGCACTGTATCCTTAGTATCCATTACTGTTCCATTTACTTTCTAAAATATTTTTCTCTAGGAAGTTATTTGTTCTTTATGTATCAAGCTGTTATAAGGTGAAAAGAATCCTTGTTGAATATTATGAATACTCAAACAACATCATTCGTTCGAGCGAAAGATATTGTTCAAAAAATAGTTTTTAAGACTGTTTAATTATGTTACTATAAAGACAAAATTTCGAAAAGCAAATTGATATATTTAATTAATGTTTTCTTAATCTACAGCTAATAAATATAGCAAATTCTTCTTTAACTGTATACTTCCGAGCATTTTGGCCTGTTTCCTATTAGTACTTCTTGGTTTCCGTAAAATCTGATGTTGAGGAAGAACTTGAGATCATATGGACTATATTTGCAGCATCTCTTTGGCAAGTGTTCCTGAAAGCTATTTCTGCACCTCTCGTAATCTCATCGGTTTTTTATGTTAGCAAGTGTGTTACTTTTGTTTCTTCTTTTTTTGATGCTTTTTATAAATAATTTAAATTTTTTTTTTTTTAGTCCATGATTTGCGGTTGATGTTTTTAGCCTTAAACTTAAATTCTGAGTTTCCTTTAGTTATATAGTCACTGGTTATATGTAAGGGGTTTTCTTATTTAAAAAAATCCACACGTTTTCGTTTATATTTTTGCCAATTATCGTTTACTTTTTTTTTTTTTATCAAAATCTGTTAATTGAGTTTGTGGCAAGCATTAAACTTTCCTTTTCTAGCTCACGGATCACAAATTCATCTATACATTACTTAAAATGAACACATTATGATTATATGATTCTATCAATAAACCTTAAAAGTCCAGGACCTATCACTAAAAGCGCAAAAATGTTAAAAACGGCGATGATATTTTAAAACTAGACATAAATAGATATTTTTTTTTTTAAATATATAGTCACTGGTTCTAAGCAAAGGTTTTGTTATAATAAAATCCACACATCTTCGTTTATATTTTTGCCAATTATCATTTATTTTTTTTTAGCAAAATCTGTTAATTGAGTATGTGCCAAGCATTAAACGTTCTTCTGATGGCTCACAGATGACAAATTTATCTATATATGGCTTAAAATGAGGATTAGATGACTGTCAATTAAACTGAAATGTCCCGACCTTGCACTAAAAGCGCAAAAAAGTTGAAAACGGCTATGATATTTTGAAACAACAGAAAAAAACCAAAAACTATTAACAAAAAAAAAACTTTAAGTGGTAATGTATATAATATAATTATTAAAAGTCCCAAAATCATATTAGTAAAGAAAAATAAAACGCTGTTTTCGACATTTAACCTCTGAATTTTTAGCTATTCTATTTTTAAAATATCCTGGGTGCAAGAAACCCTTACCTTCATTGCTAATGACTATTTCGGTTAGTTTTGACAACACTACATAACTCATACTATAAGGTCATCAAAGTCATACTGGTTAGATTGAGCATGAGAAAAGTGAAAAAAATTTAAGTTATCAGCTGTTAAAAAAATTCGGTTCATTTCTTCGACTAATCCAAGTTCAGTTATAGCATTAGTTTTTTGCTTAGATTATAATATGACGATCCAATATCTAATGCAGTAGCTTTAATGCTTAGGCCAATATGCACTTTTTTTCCCCTAATAAACGTAAATTTGATATAAAAAAGGTTACCTATTAAAGTTGTTTATTTAATTAAAGCCTATAAAAAATGCCCAGTAACATTTTAAGTTGAAACTAATGATAATATCCTTGCATTTTCTAATGTTGAACTAACATTATAGTACAAGAGCCGGGAAGAAAAAAAAAGGAAGTTATCTCACCCCAATTTTTGATTACTTTAATGAAAACTATGTATAATTACTAGTCAAAATTGATGTGTCTGCCAAGTATAGGTAGGGGGAATAAAAAATGGCGGCTGTTTCAAAACCTTAAGAAACATTAATTTTTCATTCGGAGCTCTATATCTTTAAAACTACCAACAACACTAGAAAACCTAAGAGAACATCAATTAAAGAAGTCTAAATTTGCTGAAATATTAGCCTTAATAGAGCTATTTATGTCCAATAGTTCGAGATATAGCGTTTTAAAAACCATAAAAATGTACTGAAATATCAGTAGTTAGTTAATTTATTTTGAGAAACCTATATCTCAGGAACTATGTGACGTACAGATGTCTATTAGCTAGTTTAATGTGCTATAAAGTAGTTTATGACCTTTATCTTCATAGGAGTAGTAGTTTTCATGATATTTGCTAAAATAAATTGATTTATTGTTGTTCGGACAATAAGTTTTACGTATGAAAAACCTATTTCAGAAACCATTAGATCTACAGATGTACGTTTGCACTCAAATTAAAGCTAGTTAAATTTACTATAAAATAGTTAATAATGTTTATCTTTGTAGGAGTAGTAGTTTTTATGAAATTTGACAAAATAAACTCACAAAATGTTAATTTCTAGTTGTTCGTATAAAATGTTGGATTTTTGAAAAAATATATCTCTTGACCCATAAGACGCGGATATGTCTGCCAACACTCAAAATAAATGAACTTTAACTTACTATGAAGGAATTTATGACATTTATCTTCGTAGGGGTAGTAGTTTTTATGATATTCGCTTATAAATATGAATTTGGTATTTGAAAATTTTTCCGAACAACTATAAATCAATTTATTTTATCACATATCATAATAAGGAGTAGTACCCTGCGAAGATAAAAAATGTTAATTTTCAAAAAGCTATATCTCGAGAATTATTTAATGTAAATAACTCTATTAGGGCTTACATTTTAGCAAATTTACTCTACTTTAAGTGATGCTCTCTTAGATTTTCTATTGTTGTTGGTAGTTTTTAAGATACAGAGCTACGAATAAAAAATTAATTATTTTTAACGTTTTGAAACAGCCGCCATTTTTTATTCCTCCTACCTATACTTGGCAGACTCATCAATTTTGACTAGTAATTATACCTAGTTTTCGATTAAGTATTAAAAAATTGGGGTGAAATAACTGCCTTTTTTCTCCTCTTGGGGTCTTGTACTATTACGACTATTATCTTTTATGGTTACAAAAATCATCAAAATTTCTTAAACAAAAAAATGTGTTTATCGTATATCTCCCTTACCTATCCTTTTCATTTCATAATTATAATTTTCTAAAATGCCGCATTTTATAGTACTTTCATTCCTTTATAAGGAATATTTTTATCTACACTAAGCAGTTAAAATACTAATTTTTTTTATATCATTATTCTATATGGTAGCAAAGTCAATCGAAATTACTATAAAGAATGTATTTATTTGATTAATAAACTTTTATTATTATTTTTTTTTGTAATTTATTAATACACAGTAAGTATGGATTAGAGATTGGTGCCACTTTCCAAAGTGGTTAGATGCAATTGAACAAAACAAATATTTTTTTTGTACTCGAAAAAATCATTTACCAAGGTAAAAATAAAATGTTCCCTGATCCCCTTGAAAACGTACCAAATTTCCAGGGGTAATTCCAGCTGTTTAGTGCGTCACCAATATCCCACACCTGAAAATTAAATAATATCAAAGAAAAGAGAAATACCAACCTACTATCAATGCCTAACATCCCAGGTTTCTCTTATATCAACTATAGCTCACTTCGATGTTTACAGGATGTCCAAGTACTCATGTTCACCACATTAACTCCTACCAAATTTGGAATTTTTGTTTGATTTTAGCTGGGCAATAACTGTGGGTTATGCAGTATGTATCTTCAGGGTATTCGTAATCTATAAAAAAATAAAAATTACCCCATCACATTGAAAATTTCAGAGTAAGTTGTACTGGATATGGTTAGAGTTCTTATCCAGTACACCTAACTCTGGAATTACTCCAATGAGATGGGGTATTTTTTTTCTTCTTTTTTTATACTCTGATATCAAGTACAATTTTAAGACGAATTTATGTAGGTAGCATTTTTGAGTTGTGAATCGAAAAAAAAGAACAAAATCTTTTTTTGGTGGCGTTCAATAAATGTATCAAAATAGTTTTCTTTTATTATTTTGATACCTTTATTAACCGCCACCCGGACTATCTTCCTACAAAATCTTTTTATAATTTAATTTCCCGTAAGAATCTATCATCATAATTTGGCATTTATTAATTTAGGTGCCATCATCATCATCTGGTATTTGAGTCTCATCGTCTAACAAAAGTAAGTATTAATGTAAACTGGAATTATGATAACGAATTCTTAGGGGACATTGAATTCTTAAAACATTTTGGGCTTCAGTTATTTTTCAGACCATTTGCATGCAGGTGTCAAAACCCCTAAATGGTTTTGGGCGATTGGATCAAAAAAGAGCCCGATATAAATTCGTCTGGTATCAGAATAAAAAAAAAAAATTATACAGTCTATTAAATATTCCTGAGTTACCTGCGCCTTTGAAGATATATATATATATATATTTAACCTCTGAATTTTTAGCTATTCTATTTTTAAAATATCCTGGGTGCAAGAAACCCTTACCTTCATTGCTAATGACTATTTCGGTTAGTTTT
>NW_027107790.1:660220-671717 GCF_000696795.3 Halyomorpha halys | reverse complement strand
TTTTTTTTTTTTTAAAGTAGGATTGAATGTTCATTGGAACCCCCTGTATATAGTCACAAAGAATGTTGTTAATACTTAAATTAACATCATCCAATCCTATCAAATTAACATCATCCTTCCTTCACTTCTTAAATTATACTCATCATCTCACATGAACATTATTACATTAGTTCAATAGATAACTCTATAACCGATGTAATTTCTTACTTCTGTATTTAATAAAACATTAAAACATGTTTTTCTTATAGCATTCGTATATTAGAGTTTGATTTCTACCCGAACACATTAGCTTATAAAAGTGTTTTTAATATTGGGTTACATATTGTTTACAAGGGCTGTCCTGCTTGTTATTTATATTTATAATATTTGATTACGTTATAGTAGTTCCAATTATATGGTTTTTAATGGTAGCTAGTGATATTTTATAAATTAATTAATATAGCCATTGTATAGGGCTTAGTTGGTATGAGAAATGGCTTCTACTTACTTAGAACTATGGTTTATTAGTCTCTTTTTGGTTAGTATTTTAAGTGCTTGGTTTTGAACTTATTATTTCTTTTTTTTTTCAGAGAAAAGCGACAAAAAATAGAAGATATAAAGAAAAACATACGTGATGCAATATTAGTAAGTAGTATACATTTTATTTTCCTAATTGACTAATGGCTTATCTTTTTTTAAATTAGAATCAATTATAATGAAATATTTTTGAAGGTTACTAATTCAATAACATACATTTTTAAAGTCTGAATGATACATATTTTTGAGATGCTATCATTTGAATTATGTTATCTACAATACTTGCATAATTTTTAATCCCATTAGTATCGCATATTACTAAACCTCGTCTGTTCGAATCTTGCCATGGGCGGTTAATTTTTTGGAAATTATTAAAAATATTTGCATTAATCGAACTGAACACTGAAGAAATTATAACCAAAATGTTGGCTCATTTTGACCGAAAGTGAGAAAGAATAACCTCATAGAAATAAAAATTTATTCGTAAAAAAAAATTGTTAAAAGGGGTAAACTTGTTTATATTTTATTTAATTTGGATTAAAACATAAAAGCTCCATCGTATTATTATTATGTAGTATATAAATTATCATTTCTTAATATCATGTATATTTAAAGTTTTCCTTTTACCCATAGGAAATAATTAGTGGTCAATAAGAAATGGGGGGAGGGAAAGTTTGCTTTAGCTGGTCCATTGGCTCCATAGTCTCATATAGATGGATTGCCTGGAATCCAACGCGTTAGAAATTATTTTTTCTATAAATATACCTCTTAATGCGAATTTAATTGTAGAAGAAGAAATACCTTCACAACTACAAAACTTTTTTTCTGTGGCTCTCGGATCGGTCTTAACAGAATTCAGTTATTCCAGGAAAAGTTGATTTTTAAACACGAAAAAAAACGAATTTGAAGGTGAAATTTTTTATTGGAACTGTTGTCATGGTATTCAGGATGACTTGTAGAATCCATGATTCGCCATTGCTTTAGTTATATAGCCTTGTTCTAAATCGTTCCATATAATGTGAACTACCCTTTATTTAAATATTTCATCTATGTTTAGCCAACTTTAAACTTCATTAAATTTCAAATGTTGATTAAACAATGTATAATTTTAAAAACTATCTTAATCCTTACTTAAAAAGTAATTTTCAAGATAAGGATCATTAATGAGGGTACCATAATACGTAGCAATTAGTGCGTGCGCGTAAGCAACAAAAGCTCTGGATACATTTTCATACCAAATCGAATTGTATGTTATGAACGGATGTTGAGTGAATCTTGCGTAATAGATTTCCTAATAATTTTAATAAAAATAGGCAAAACTTGCATTATTGTAAGTACAATGCTTTTGGACGAAACCAATATCAATTTTCTTAGTAGTTCGCTTTGTAGTTTAAGCCAAACTCGATCAGGCTGTTTGCCACACGGGCAAGTTATAGCTACACCATAGTAGGGTGAAAAGTATTATTAAAATTACCATGGAAACAGGAAAACATTTACTCCTAAATGCAGCACTTTCCATTGCCTTCTACGACTTATGTATAACCTTATAATAATCGTTTATGTATTGAATATGAATTTTTCGAAAATCTGTGGCTTTCCAATAGTATATTACACGTTATATAAGTATATTGTATATCGTACTACTTTCAATACTGGAAATTTGTTTTCCTCCTAGGAAAGATAATTCTGTTTTTTTTTTCCTTTATTTATTATCAATTTTATAAACAATGTCCTGTTTCAATGACTGTGTATTGATAATATGTTCTGATTTTGTTTCCTCGGGAAGAATAATCGTCTTCATTCTTCTAACCACACTTTTACTTTTTCTAATGCACGTTATTTACTCATTTAGGCATGACCGTCCATCTTCAGGCATTTCTTCACTGAAACAGTTACAAAGGATCATCCCCTATCTACTAATTATTTATATGTACATTATAATTAAAATTTATTAATTTTGAAATATAGTCTACCCGCCCAGGCCTGGATTGGACCACCGCCCCTGCAAACTCCAGGTTGTTAAGATTCACGCTTCAACAAACCACGGCCTCTTATATATTTATGTTTGATCATTCTATATTCATTATGAATTTTATGGAGGAGTGACGAATCTCAATTTCGATCATTTCTTGCTGGAACTTTAATTGAAGTTATTGAAATAAGCGAATTTCAATACTCCGACAGAGGTAAGTCGGGTGAGGGGGGGGGGGATAGAGACAGTACAAATTTCTTAAAAAAGAATTCGGTGCGTACTTTAATATCTAGATGGTTTCTTCTGAACTTATATTGGGCCATGTATTTTACAGCCAAAAAATTAACTGATTTTTAGATAGCGCACGAATTAGGAACGGGTGAAACCTCATTTTAAGGTTAGCTTTCGCAGCGCCGTGGTTGCCATGTGATACATGTTATATGTTGTTTCGTTCTTCCTATTCGTATGTGTATTTTTTCGTTGAAGGGAGGGTATTATTATGTTATTAACTTCACTAGTCACTGATACAGTAAATAAAGTATTTAATTAATATTAAATATTATTAATACAAATTTATTTGTTATAATCTGATCAACGATTAAGCGAACGGCTCAGCCGATTTTTATTTTTGATGATTCAAATTATTTAACCTAGGTACTGTGAATTTTTTTTATAAGTCGATCTCAAGATGTAGAAAATGGTTTATCAAATGTTTTTAGTATATTTTAATAGATATATTTTGAGCTAAAGACTCAACCAATTTATACGTTTTATTGCTCAAATTAGACAATGATATTCTAAGATTGTTTAAAACAATTTTAGAATAAATATAGAAAAAATAACTAAATTTGTTCAGTATGTCATCATTTATCATCGACTTAACGATTTCAAATTTTTTTGTCACATTCAGACTAGTGGGTTCCCACTAAAAATTCCAGTGATTTCTAGTGTGACAGCGTAATTATTTATTACATAAATTGTTACTTGAAGATATTCATTATAAAGTATAAAGTTTTACCAATTATGCGTGTTAAATAGATTTTCTTGATAATATGATACATTTTATACGAAAGAGCATGATATCGCTTGATTTTGAATGAATTAAGGAGAAGATGGAAATAAATCAAATGCGAGATTTCTTCTAGTGGTAAACTAGTGTAACAAAATTGAAAGAAACTTCAAGATTTTCAATCTAAAATATCAAAGGGACACCCATTAAAAACCCAACATTTTCAGAAAAACATTTCTTAATTTTTATTGTATTAAGTGAATTAAAGTTTTGTTATGAAACTAGTCAGACAGTTTTGGATATTTATATTATTCGAGTTAACTTTAAAATTATTTTCAAAAAAATTACCCCTGTCCAACAGAGCCGCTACCATGGACTACAGCTGGACAAACGACTAACCTGGAATCCTCACACAAGACTGAAAAGACGGGAAACTCCACGTCGATTTCGACTATTACAGATCTTACTAGACAACGGTTTAAACTTCTAATTTATTACAAAAGACTGATCTACATGACTATAAGGCCAATCTGGACTTACGGAGTTGAGCTTTGATGAACTCCCATATCATCCAAACCCACTAGTTTAGTTTCTAACCTTGCTTCCTCTTTCATTCCTGACAATCTTTCGAGGCGCCTGAAAAGAAGATGGCCACTAGACCTGCTAATATAAAAACGTCATTAGAGTGCAACCAAAGGTAGTTTCTCTGCACGGCTGTATCACTCCATAATTACTTACATCAAATTTACTGAATGTAAAATTAGGTGCAGCTGTAAATTCCTATAAAGATAAAATAAAAAATTTAAATAATCTGTCAAACTCATTCACAAAGACCTTAACATCCCATTCGTTGCAGATTTGACCCAAAACAGATATGCGTCTTTTCATTCCAAACTCCTTAACCATCGTAACCCATTAATTCTTAATCTTTTATCCTTAACAATCCCTTATACTCCTCCGAGGCGTCTGAAAAGAAGATGGCCACGGGTCCTTCTAATTTAAATTAATGTTTGAAGTACCACCAATGGGTGGTTCCTTCCCAAGATTTTCAAGTGTATATGAAACATACTACATATTTACCTATTGTATTATTTTGTACAGTTGTAAATTACATTAAACAAATTTTAAAAAAAAAAGTCATGAAAAATTTGGATTTTTAAAGTCGCTTTTATATATTTTAGATTGAACATCTGAATACTATTGACACCTCTTAACATCTATGCTACATTTGAAAACTGAACTTCAAGCATTAATTTAAATTAGAAGGTCCCGTTGCCATCTTCTTTTCAGACGCCTTGGAGGGTTATCAGGAATTGTTAAGCATGAAAGAAATAAAAGGATTAAGAATTAATGGGTTAGGATGGGTAAGGAGTTTGGAATGAAAAGACGCATATCTGTTTTGGGCCAAATCTGCAACGAATGACCTTAACATCGGTCTTTGTGGATGAGTTTGTTTGTAACGTAATAAGGAGCATCAAGGATTTTACGTAGGATTTTGGATTGTAAGGTTTGGATGCGGGAGGAATTTGATGCCTTGGTAGGGCCTCAGAGCTCATTAACGTTTAATAACTTTTTTTATAATTAAAATTAGTTAATGATCTATACAAACTTGACAAAAAAGTTCGTACATTTCATACTCTTTGACATGATTTGGTTGACTCATGAGGTTTGAACCAATCATCTTTAGAAACCAAGAAGCCTCAGAGTTCGACATGAATATCGCGTGGTTTAGAAAGCAATTCAGCACTATATCACTATTGTGCCTCTATCTCCATCTCAAGCACGTTAAATTGTCCTTAAAAAGTATTTAAATATCTAAATATCTTCAAATATTTTCGTATGGGAATCGTAATTCCATTGTAAATTATATTTTATTATTTGCGTTATTTAAGATTATATGCTTATATTCTAATGTTATCCTTTTATTTTATTATCGATTACTTGTCATCTAAATTTTTTAGTAATTTTATAAGTTTATTTTATGTTATTATTTAATTTTTTTTAAAAATATACTACCAATACGAACTACAACTCCTGCTGTTCTGCACCAAGTTGCGCTGTTTCCTACTAGTCAGATCTGCGAATTTCTATCCTGTTTTTGCCCAGCATACATGCTTTGTTTCTTCTTTAATTCAACTATCGGTTTTATCCTAAAAATTATAGTAGTAAATTGTAGGAAGATGGCGTGGCGGTCAAGAAAGGTTTAAAAATAGTAGAAAAACTATTTATTTGTAACCGACGTTTCTCTCCACATTAGAGGGCTTCATCATGGGACCTGTACAAGAAGTCAACCTGTACTTCTGGACAAGCCTGTACTTCTGGACAAGCCTGTACTTCTTGTACAGGTCTCAACCCTCTGCTATGTGGGACGAAACATTTGTTACTAACGCATAATGTTTTTCTATTTTGTTTCTTTTTTTACCGCCACCCTGACAATCTTTCTACAATAATCACTTACGGCCAACTAATAATCTTACAATATTTTTAATGTTAGTCTTTTCATCTATAGGTATGTTTCTATTTTTCGATGGAACGTCACAAACCATTTTTGTATTTATTGACCAATGTATTGCAATCGATTCTTATCTTTTTGTTACTCATTGAGCTCTAATGTTTGAAATTTTCTATAATAAATACATTAATATTTCTATATTATTTAACTTGGCACAAGGTAAATGTAATAGCTCCAGGAGATTATGATTTATTACGAATTCGAAAAATAATGGTTTACAGTTAGTAAATTCTTCTGCAACAATCGTCAAATTTTAACAACATACTGAGAAAATTTTTATAACCAGGTATTGGGAAGTCGTCATCTGAAAAGTTTTGAGAGTGATATTTTGCTCAATTTTGCTTCCCGGAAAAATAACAAAATATGTAAAAAAATACAATATTTTTCTGTGTTTTTATATGTGGAATATATAGTAAAGGAAATTATTGCAATCATGAAACATCTCAAATTCGAGATTTCTGTGTAAATATATGTTTTGAGGTCCTCTGAGTCGAAAAAACAGTCTCGCAAAATGGTTTGTGTGTCTGTTTGTGATCAGTTCAAAAACAAAAAATTGTAAAAAAACTAAGTTACATATTTAAGGCGTGTATATGTCTGAGATGTACTTTTTAGAATCGATTATTCTCATATTTTCGATTTTCTCGAAACCTGCCATGTCAATGCCGAATTAAGTCGTCATTAACATTAGCTAGTTCTTATCTTTGCTAATTATGAATTTTCTAATTTGTTTCACATCTTTATAAAACGACTTGGGCATGATAGTCTGCAATTAAGAAAAAAAATTAACTCAATTTTAATGACCTCTTTGGCTGAAACGTCGGAGGAAAATGAAGATAGAGAGGGAAATGTATCTAAAGAAATTTGTGGTTACATTAAAAAAAAAGAATCACAAATTTTCAAAACTATCCCAAAAGATTTTATTGGGACCCCTTTCTGGGAGGAAGGGGTTACATCCATCTGAATTCCGAGTGGATGATCCAAAGCGATGTCCGCTACAAAAAGAAAGACGGTATTTGTTTTTGTTTTTTTATTGGATATGGGAATGTTATTAAAACAAGTTTTGAACATAAATATTGTTAGGCTGGAAGGGAATCACCTGTGGAAATCTCCTTGTTTACATTGCATTTTCAAGACTAACAAGTTTCTTGCTCGTAGCTTTTAGTCTGGCAAGAATTTTATTTATTATTTTTTTTTTTTTTTTTTTTAGTATGTATGAGATCATTCATCACTATTACCTATTGCCCACAACTGTGTGGCAGATTGTAATATCTATCAATAAAAAAAAAAAAATTGTATTCACTATATTTTTCAGTTCAGAATCATTTATCTTCGCCAGTATTCAGGACCCAAAATGGCTTTATTTAAGCGAATCAGTCAATAGATTCTACAATTATAAATTTTACGCGTTTTTGGCACCTTTAAATCTCAACCACATTAAATTTAGAAATTTTTGGTAGTTTGGAGGTTTAAACTTGATGGAACACAACCTTGTGATTTGAATGATTGTGATTTGATCTCTTAACTTTTTTTTTGCATGATAATTAGGAAAATAAATTGTAAAAAAGAAAAATTTTTAGTTCTGTTTTCCATGATTTATGCATCCTGATGGATGTCTTTTTCAAATTTTCTCCGATTCGTCGGAGTTGGAGGTTGTTTTATTTTTTCAAATGCCGAACATTCCACAGGATTTTATCCTCTGTATAGGGGTGTTATGTGATGTGAGGCGTTTTAGCTTAAAAAGTAACGGGTTCTTTGATGTAGGTTAAATTTAGGGTAAAAACACCTTTTGTTTGAAATGTTTTTGGATAAAATTCACATTTTTGGAAAAATAAATAAATATATATATTTTTTAAAAGGATATTTTGACCTACATTCTTAATAACTACCAATAAGCTACCAATTTCGATTTCTGTGTCATATTCCTAACATACGCAAAAATTTGAGATCAATTTTATTCGACTTTGCCAAAGTATGATTGACTTAAAAAAAAAATAATTCGTTGGATTTAAAAAAACAAA
Source organism: Halyomorpha halys (assembly GCF_000696795.3). Classification (NCBI taxonomy): domain Eukaryota; kingdom Metazoa; phylum Arthropoda; class Insecta; order Hemiptera; family Pentatomidae; genus Halyomorpha; species Halyomorpha halys. The sequence goes on along the minus strand of NW_027107790.1, from coordinate 663,690 downwards.
AAAGCTTTAACTATCACATTATAAACGATAAAACAAAAATGTGTAAATATTTCGCTATTTTTTGTCCGATAAATAGTGAGTTTTAGCACTTGAAAATTCTGATTGATTCTTCTAAATTCTGGAACCTTTCTCCCCCACTGCCAAAAACAAGACAAACAATTATATGAAGATATAGTAGTTCAAAATCCAGCTGCTATTTTTATGATAGATGAGACCATTTTATGACAACGGACAATCATACGACCGATGTAAGGGGTATTCATGATGTTGTGTTAAATGTAAAATGTTTTACCGTGTTAAATGTTATAAGTATAAGATTGTGAGCAGTCCTATTTATCGTCATTGCATGATTATTTTTTTTTATAATTTATTTACTGTTATTTACAACTGTATAAAAATATATACAAGTAAATTTGCTGTAGGTAACATAGTGACATGATACAAATATGTGGAGAATCTACCTATTGATAGAACTCCAATATCATTTTTAGAGGAGAAGATCTCGAGGCCATCTTCTTTTCCGACGCCTAGGAGGATTATTAGGTAATGAAGGAGAAGGCAGGTTAGAAACAAGTGGATTTGGGTAGTTGGGAAGTTTATCATGGACGGAATGGTATCTGGTTCTGGCCAAATCGGCAACATATGGGACATTAAAATCCTGATGAATGACTTGATTTGTGACAAAGTTAGGATAATTAAGCATTTTATGAAGGATTAAATATCAAATGCATAAGAGCTCCTAGTGGATTTTTTGAGAAACTTGTTCTATAACCTTGTCTTCCAAAATTTCATGTTATTGTTTACTTCTAAGTTTTGATTAAAGTAATTTATTACAACATGCCTAAAGTTAGTGAAAAGTAGGAGTTGTGTGAAAGTTTGGCCTCTGAGTGCCTTGTTGATCTTCTGATTTGTGAAGAAGAGAATCGAGATGAGCTAATTGAGAACTGTCATTACATTGTTATCATTGTCAGCCATTACTTTATTAGTTTTAAAAACATCCCAAACAATACTAACAAAATCAAAACACAAACTACAAGAAAGTAACCTAACATGACAACAAACGAAATAGTGACGAGCTCGGCTCGTCTGTTGCGTGACGTCATTCTCCATTTAACAGACCTAGTAACAGACTCTCAACCATACTAGAGGTATTCATGATCTTTAGTTTAGCTTGTTAAAGCGTGTTAAATGGAGAAATATTTCCTTATTTTACCATGTTAAAACGATAGAACATATAACATAGTTGAGAGCGTGCTACTAGGTCTGTTAAATGGAGATTGACGTCACGCGACAGACCAGCTGAGCTCTACATCGTCATATTAGGTTACTTGCTCCTAGTTTGTGTTTTGATTGTCTTAGTATTGTTTTAGACAAGACAATCAGTAGCGAAATCTTCACATAGCTACTTATCACATACTTTTTGTTGGCATGTTATAATAAATTACTGTAATCAAAACTTGCATGTAAACAATAACAAGAAGTTTTGGAAGGAAAGGTTACTAAACAAGTCGCTAAGAAAATCCGCTAGGAGCTCTCATGTATTTAACATTTAACATGACTTTAAACAGGGCTGCTCATAATCCTATACTTATAACATTTAACATAGTAAAAAATTTTACATTAATATAAATTAATAATATAAAAATTAAACATTAACACAATATCATGAATACCCCTGCTATATGTTATATCGTTTTAACATAGTATAAAAAGAAATATTTCTCCATTTAACATATTTTTTTCTATTTAACAAGCTTTAACATGTTAAACTAAAGATCATGAATTACCGCTATAGTTAGTTTTAGCTCGAAATATCACAAGATCTTATTTTACAGGTAACATTAACAATTTTAGTTCGTAACCTTTTTTTTTTTTTTTTTTTTATAATAAAATATACATTTTCTAGAAAAAGAACTACTATTTTACTTCCATTTATCTGTTTATTTAATGAACAGTAAGGGTATTGCGATACTAAAACATTCGTTATCACCAGAAATACACGTTTTGAGTTAAATCCATAGATAAGTCCACTTAATCAAGTTAATTAAAATGGTCCGAGTGTGCTTATGCATCTATGTGAATAATCTAGTTTAAAAACGACAAATGCACGAAACTGAAATTGCGTATTTATATATTCCCGGGATGTCACAGCAACAGTTTGCTATGATGCAAATATGGGAAATGCCCTTTGAATTTTTTTTAATATCATTTTCTAATAAACGGCCCTAATGATTTTTATTGAACCGTTATTATTTTTAATAGTATTAGGGTATTTAGGTAGATTTGGTAAGATTCTTTTTTTTTTTTTTAAATATAAGTAAATGGCCATTTTATAAAATTTTAATAGAAAACTTTTATGATATTATTTTGATTATTGTTTTTGTTTTGAAGAATATTTGATTTGGGCTAATGGCCTATAATGCAAAACGTTTTGAATGATTTTTGACAAATCAATGATGAACTATGTTTAAGAAATATTAGTGTTATGTGAGAAGGAATAATATGTTAGTTATATGAAAACAACTTATGGAAACAATTTATAAGTTGTGTCCTTAAAAATGGCCTTAGGCCCAAAACGTTTTAGAATGAAACTTAGTTGAGAGTAAATGGTTCGTTTGAAGTTGTTTGGTTATTATATTGTAACAGTACTGACAATGTGACTATCAAAGAAGTTGCATTTTTGAAGCGCGCATGGAAAAAATTTGTACTCAAAGTAGAGTGGTTAGTGGAGGTTTTGTGATGACGATTATGATTTAGATTTCAATAAGGTATCACTGTTTTTCTTTTCTAAAAGTTTAAAACGTATAATCGGGAAAGTAAAAAAAAGTTAAGAGATGGTACACTTTTAGTATTGCTCACGCTCTCTGGTCGAGGCACCGCCGTTCTTACCCCATCAGAACTCAGTAGACCCCTTAAATTACAAATATTGGAAAGATTGCAGGCCAAGTGGGATGGAAATTCTCCGAGTAAATTAAAAGATCAATAAAAACATGGTCGACATCCTACCGCAAGAGCCACAGGAAGTTGTTCTAACCCGCTTGAGAATAGGTCATACTCTCCTCACGCACTCTCACCTGATCAGAAAACTGTCACCTGCAACGTGCATTCCATTATCACGATTAAACATATTTTTGAAGAAAGTACTCACTATTTGCCAACTATAAAAGGATAGGACTGACCCCAAATTTATCAGAAGCTCTCATAGATGAGGAAGCTAAAGTTACATTAGTGTTTAAATTTTTAAAAGCATATCGCCTTCTTTCTTTCTTTATAACTTCACTTCGATTTTAATTTTTTTTATTTATTATTTTGCCACAGTAATCACATGTGTGTGTGGGGGGGGGGCGTGCGTGCATATGTGGTGTTTGTACCTTCTTCAATAGCATGTCATAGGCGTTGATAACCAAAGGGTTTTACGCCTTTAAACAACAACAAACAACTTTTAGTATTGTTTTTTCAGAGACGCAATC
>NW_027107790.1:644438-659755 GCF_000696795.3 Halyomorpha halys | reverse complement strand
CCGCATCTCTGGTAATGAGCCAGTCCCAAAATGTTAAAGATATGAAATGATTGACTAATTATAAAGCAAAAAAATTGGTCACAACTACCTTTAAACTTGCATTAATCCCGAAATTCCTGATGTAATTAAAACAAATTTTTATGATATTTCTGTTATACAAAAACCTATTATTTTTAATGTTTATTGATCTATTTTTAACCCAACACCAACATCAGCTTTAAATCTGATCTTACTAAAACAGTATGAAATAAAGAACTGTTGTGTAAATGCCTTAAGAAATGAAATATTAAGGATTACAATGAAGTAGTCCTTTACAATGTTTTCTTATTGAATAAGATATCAGAGTTGTTTAAAGCACTGAAAAAATAACTTATATATCCGCTGAGAGAAGATATGAATTTCCAAGTCGAAAGCTTAGCAAACAAAGAATGGAAAGTAACACAATAATATTAATCGACATTGATTTCGATTTGAAGTTCAAATAATCCTTTATTTTTTCAATGTATCATCAATTAAATAACTCATATCTGACCAAACAGAGTTTTATTGACTTTTATCTTGTTTTATTTATCTCATAATTGATCGTTGGAGATTGTCGGGGTGGCGGTTAACGAAGGGGTAAAATATTAAAGTTTAACTATTAATTGGTGACCGACGTTTTGCTTGACTTTTCAAGACTTTATCAGGGCTGACTTATAAATTATTATTGTTAATCTTTTCTATTTTGCACCTTTATAGTTAATAAATGGAATATGGTCAAATTAAACTCAAATATTAATATTTTGTACTATTTTTATTTGATCAAGCGTTTCAGGGCTTCGTCAGTGCTGCTTTGACGGAAGTCAAAGTCAGAGTGAACCATCAAAAGTGTACCTTGAACTTTCAAAAACCATCAAAAGTGTACCATCTCTTAACTTTTTTCACTTTCCCTGTCGTACGTTTTGATCACTCTGATTTGGACTTCCGTCAAAACAGCCCTGACGAAGCCCTGGAACTTGGGGCGAAACGTTGGCTCAAATATAAATAGTACAAAATATTAATATTTGAGTTTAATTTGACCGCACCCGAACCGTATTCCATTTATTAATAGATACGGGCAATCAGCAATCTTCCAACTTTATAGTTGATATTTCTTCCTTTATACCTTTATAATTAATCTATACTATTTTTTACCTTTTTAGTTAATATTTACTATTTTATACCTTTATAGTTAATCTTTACTATTTTGTACCTTTATAGTTAATCTTTACTATTTTGTACCTTTATAGTTAATCTTTACTATTTTGTGCCTTTATAGTTAATCTTTCCTATTTTGTACCTTTATTGACCTCCACCCGGACTATTTCCTACAATCATCCATTATCTTATAATTCCTAAATACGCCGTTCCTCCAATTGAATTTAAACTTCAATGAAATTGTAATGGACTGAAAACTCATTTTAGTGATCCTAAAATTCTTATTAGAGATTCGTTTTGTATAGCTTTCCAAGAAATCCATATTTTAAAGCCGGAAGGTAGAAATAAACATTTCAAAATTAATTGAAACGACTGGTCCCACCCAAGCCTTAAGCTTTTTGGAGTTCTAGCCGTATACCGTTCTAATACATTCTGAATTCATCTTAATGCTCTGTATTATAATGTACAGTTGTAAATAGCAATAAATAAATATTTAAAAAAAAATCTTAATGCTCACATTCAATCTATTGCTCTAAAATTAAATTTCACCTTCTCCGTATGCATCAAGGAAAACTTTTAATTCTATGTGTATAGATTACTCACTACACCCTCACTATTCAGGGGATGAGATAGATTTTCTATATACGCTTCAGCCTTGCTTCCCCGGAATATCCATAGTAAATTCCTGTGTTTCGAAGTTATCCATATTTGGATGTATGTTTTCCAATATCCACTGTAATTCTGTACTTCCAGAATCGAAGAATATTTAAGAGATGAAAAAGATCATTGTAATCATTATTATGATGCTCAGTATTATCAATCATTCGAACTATTACAATTTTTAACTATTTCTTGGCACCAGGAAGGAGCATTGGTAGTACCATTGCTTTATTGAACTTTTTTATTCCTCGAAATATTTTAAGAATCGATGTATTACTAAAAATTTTACTGGTTACAAAAATGAAACTCAGGTTGAGACGTCGGCATAAAATAAATATATATGGTTTTGTTTATTTATGTTGTTCTTTGCTGTTCGCACGCCCCTACAAACTTCTCCAATTATAAAATTTAACATTTTACCTTTAACTCATCGTGAATAACCTAAAATCTCCTTCATCCCCTGAATAGGAACGGGCTGGATTAGGATTTTTGGTAGGGTGTACATTGAGGCATGCATAGTGTAAAGTTACTATGTTTATTTCATAATCCCATCTCTAGTTTGAAAGTGTTCTTATGAAAACTGGTAATCTATGAACACAGGTGGTAAATTTTATTTTTGTTATATATCTTCCGTGTTAATTTTCCTTGATGTAGACGTTGAAGGTGAAATTTAGGCGAATTTTAGGAGGAATAGCTTGAATGTGAGCATTTGGATGAGTTCAGAATTTATTAAAACGGTGTACGTCAAGAACTCCATAGTTTGGATTGGACCTGTCTTTTCAAAAATTTTTAAATGTTTAATAAATGTAAGAAACGGCCTTCCTGGTATAAAAGATTGGTATCTTGGAGAGTTATATAAGACGGATTTATTTCTCTAATCAGAATTTTAAGATCATCAAAATAAGTTTTGAGTCCGTTACAATCCTATGGAACGTTCCCTCAGATACAAAAGAGCGGAAGTGGTCTATGCGCCTACCGGACGCTCTATCCCTACTCCATCCCTCCTCGTGCAACGCCGACCCAATGCGTAAAATAATTATTGAAATAAATTCTTAAAAACTCCTGAACTTTAAAATGAAACATTTTATTCTTAAATAAAACCAATTTGATCCTTTTTTTCTCTCAACTTTATTCTTTACACCTTTTCCAACGTTTCGACCCTCAGGTCATTCTCTAGGATACCTTCATATTGATGTCATTTTCTTATTTCAAATCTTAAAAATGGAGGCTAATTGCCTTTGTCCCATATAACCTTTTCTAAATAACTTTTTCCTAGATTTAAACCTTTTTTAAAAAATTTTCATAATGAATCATTTTAGTTACTTAGTTGATGAATTTGATTTTGTTTAATTGATTGATTCTTCTAAGAAATATTTTTTTTTTGTATACGATAATGTGAGATATAGATAGGATCAAATAGTTTAAATATTACTATTTTAATCTCGTGACCAACTTTCGATAAGTTTTGGTTTAAACATTGATCCAGTAATTTGTAACCATATTAAGTTTTTATCAAAACGGTTTTTCTCTAAACAATCGCTCTCAAATTAGCATAACCTTATCGCATCATACATTGTATGACGCAGTTTTCCACGATTATGTACCACATATCTATTTTTAGATACAAAATTATTAACTATTCGAATGTAAAATTACTTTTTTATTCGTAGATTAAGGCTTCTTCGTTTGGCAGGGCGTTGGTATTCTAAACTAAAAGCTTTTTGTCTAAACTATCTTTCTTTAACACTTTACGTATTCTATGATATAAATATTTTTATTTCAATTTTTTTTTATAACCATTTAACATGAAATTTTGATCAGGTTTTTTGTTATTTTTTTCAAATTTTAGTATTATAAATTATGTTAACATAGTGTTCTATTTTATACATCCATCATTATTAAAACATCAGATAAAAACACAGCTAATAATTTAATAGAACAAGCGACACTATTGTCTCACAACAGATTTTTGAAGACAATAAATATTGAAATTTTTTAAAGTATTAGAAATTTTCTAGAGATATAGATATGTTAATGAACCACGGTTCAAATGATTAAATGACCTAAACAGTATAAATATAAATAAAAATACTAATAAACATAGAGAAATAAAAAAAAAGTACCATATATAAGATTGTAAATGTGACTAGAGATTATATTATTTTATTTATATTTTTCGTACACATAGTTTGATTATGTTCATTTTGTTTATCCTTCTGTTTGTATATATTTTAAGAGATTTTTTTTTTCATTAATTTATTTATTTTATTTTATTTTAGTATGAATGTGATCATTCATCACTATTACCTATTGCCCACAGCTGTGTAGCAAATTGCAATATAAATAAAAATTATTTAAAAAAAAAAAAAACAAGTACCAAAAGAAAAAATGAAAAAGGAAAGGGTAAAGAGTCAAAAGGGAAGTTTTTAATCTAGCAAAGTTTTATTTATATCTTAAACTAAATATAAAAATCTTGTGTGCACATCACTCAACTTTTACCCAGCATCCTGCTTTGAGATGAAATTAAACTTAGCACGGTTCAAAAGACTCTTCAAACATCTTTTAAAAGGCCCTTTTCAAAGTATTCTTGTAATAAGATAAAATACGAATATTTAAATCTTCCTTTCTATTAGTTTTTTTACTAAGCTCCACTGTTTTTCAATAAGGAGTTGTGTTGACGATGATTCCTTAGATTTTCCAATTTTTTTCCAGTTGAGGCGTTGAGCGTTCCACAAGGCAGAGTTTTGGATCCTGTCCTCTACATTTTCTTTACTGGCAACGTTGATTTATCGTTTTATCTAACTCAGATCCTGCAACAGCATTCTTAAACTTACAAACTTACCTTTCTCTAATTGAGCACTAGTGTAATTAATACTAAAATCTGTCTGGATTTACGGACTCAAACTATGGGGACAGCTAAAATTCAATAAGCTATCATCAATAAAATTCAGTCAACTCAGTCCAAATTCCTTCTTGCAGTAGTCATTGCTCCGTTATACTCCATATCAGGGTTGGCCAACGAGTTGATCGCGAGGTTTGATTTGGATTGCTTGCAATGTCTGGGGTCCAATTCCGTGTACCATGGACATATTTCATATGGATCAAAAGTTATTAATTATTCCCGTTCTTTTGATTTCCCTGGATGTGAGTTTCATGGCCTTTTAAATAATTATTGTTGTTTTATACGTAGGTAGATAAGCCGTATATCTGTATTTCAGTACAATTTGTACTCAGTGAGCTATTGATAGAATAGCAAAAAGTAAGTCATATTATTCTTTCATGATACATTTTCCTGGCCTAAAAAAAAAAACCGAAAGTGAAATATTGAAATCAAATTATCAGCCATATTGTGCAGCTATTTGACAACTTTTTCATATTTACGAACTAATAGTATATTTGTATAATGAACATTGCAGTTGATTATATGAACATTAAGTTGTATATCAAATTAGCAAAAATCTATCTTGAAAAAGTGTCATGAAAATTGATTTTTTTAGGTAATGCATGTACGCATTCCCGTACATCTTGCCGTATGCTATCAAAAATTGGGTCTGGAAATTTATTTTCTCGAAAACATAATAATTGATTTAAAAAATAAAAAATAATTTTTATAATATACATTACTTATCCACCCATACCTCGCTGGAATTCATCTGATACTAACCAGTGTATTAACATAGTATGCATTTCACATCCCTTCTTCCCACTTATAATACAAGAGCCCAAGAGAAGAAAAAAGTCAGCTATTTCACCCCAATTTTTGATTACTTTAATGAAAACTATGTATAATTACTAGTTAAAATTGATGAGTCTGCCAAGTATAGGTAGGAGGAATAAAAATTGGCGGTTTTTCCAAAACGTTAAAAATAATTAATTTTTCTTTCGGAACTCTGTATCTCCAAAACTACCAACAACAATAGAAAATCTAAGAGAACATCATTTAAAGTAGAGTAAATTTGCTGAACTGTAAGCCCTAATAGAGCTATTTACGTTCAATAGTTCTCGAGACATAGCTTTTTAAAAAGCAATATTTCATAAAAATATTGTACAGAACGTACTGAAATCAGTAGTTAGTGAATATATTTTGAAAAATCTATACCTCAAAAGTCATTTGACGTACAGATGTCTGTTAGCACTCTAATTAAAGCTAGTTTAATGAGGTATGAAGTAGTTTCGCAAGTTTATCGTCGTTGGAGTAGTACTTTTCATGATATTTGCTAAAATAAATTGATTTATAATTGCTCGGACAAATCTTCATTTTCCTTATTTATATTCATATGAGAATATCATAAAAACTACTACCACTACGAAGATAAGCATCATGAAGTACTTTATAGTAAGTTAAATTTTCTTCATTTTGAGTGGTGGTGGACATGTGCGTTTTATGGATCTAGAGGTATATTTTTTCAAACTTCAAATTAACAGTTTGTGAATTTATTTTGTCAAATATCATAAAAACTATTACTCCTACAAAGATACACGTTATAAACTATTTTATAGTAAACTTAACTAGCTTTAATGTGAGTGCTGACAGACATCTGTACATCCTATTATTTGTGAAATAAAGTTTTTCAAAAATCAAACTTATTGTTTGAATAACTATAAATCAATTTATTTTAGGAAATAACATGAAAACTACTATTCCTACGAAGATAAAGGTCATAAACTACTTTATAGTTCATTAAACGAGATTTAATTTGAGTGCTAATAGACATCTGTACGTCACATAGTTCCTAAGATATAGATTTCTCCAAATAAATTAACTAACTACTAATCTTTTAGTAGGTTTTTAAGAAATTTTGCTTTTTAAAAAGCTATATCTCGAGAACTATTGAACGTAAATAGCTCTATTAGGGCTAATATTTCAGCAAATTTACTCTTCGTTAAATAACATTCTTTTAGATTTTCTAATGTTGTTGGTAGTTTTTAAGATATAGAGCTCCGAATGTAAAATTAATGTTTTTTAAGGTTTTGAAACAGCCGCCATTTTTTATTCCCCCTACCTACGCTTGGCAGACTCATCAGTTTTGACTAGTAATTATACATAGTTTTCTTTAAAGTAATAAAACATTGGGGTTAAATAAAAACATTTAATTCTAAAATTGTTCAATAATTTGTTCGAGCGGCTCCTTGCCTAACCAAAAATCACCGTATGTGTTGAAGCTCGGAAGGATTAAGAGGGTGGATTAGGGAGGCTCCGGCGGAAATGTCGGATCTTCCGGAAATGTTGGCGGAAATGCCGACGAGTCGAATCAAGCAGCCATGGTTTCCGCCTATCCCCCTGGCAATCTATTATGTTTTGTGCCTACTATACCATCCAAGAGGGTTTCGGAACAGCCAAGTGGACTTAATCTCACTCCAGAACAGTATCAAGTACCTACAATTCTTTGTAATTTTAACTGTCATTATTATTTATCATAAAACTGTGATTATTGTTATTTAAACTGTTATATTCTCTCCTATATTTACTATCGTATAACTTATATTAAAAAAAAAGATATAAAATATACTCTTTATAGTAGTTTATATAGTAACCATAAATAAAATAAATAGTAACCTACGGTATTTGGTAACATTTACTGGCAACTGTGTTACTTAGCAATATAAAATACTTTTAATAAAAGGTTTTATTTTCTAATTAACATTTTAATTTTCTAAAGAATACAATTCTTTTGGATAAAAGATTAGATTCTTAAAAGAATAACAATTCTGTTAAATGCATTAAAAAAAAATTGAAGAGATATATAATTTTATAGACGTTGCTGTTGAGGTGGTTGCGTTAAATGATCTGACGCCAATAAATAATGTTAGGTACGCTTGTCCAAAAGGCCTCAACAAGGCGTGCTCAATATTGGTAAGGTAGTTGATTACGAAGTGATTAGACTGGATGAGATTAACGGGTGACAGTCGTAATTTCATTGGGGATGGTAACCTCATCCTACTGGGTACTATTCCTGTAGGTACGAAAGCGGAAAGCAAGCCCGGAGGGTTGCCAGCCGCCGGGTCATGCAGGAAGGTAACTTCGTTCTACCGGGTACTATTCCTGTAGATAGGAAGAGGTATGTAAGCCCGGTGGACAGCGAGCTGCCGGCTCTATGAAAGGATAAAAGGTAGAGGAGAGCGGAGGTGACCAATAAGGAACTAGCGTGAAATAAGACTCTTCATATAAAAAAATAAGTTTAAAAAAATTACTAAACGTCTTAGTTGCTGTCTCAAGAAGGTACTGATTCAACACCATTGGTTCTACTAACGATGCAAGGGCCGCTGAGAGGCACCGCCTCTAAGAACTCTTTTGTGATTAATTATATTCTTTTTCGTAAACTTTATTCATTAAATCAAAATATTTACAGCTATAATACTATTTACATGTTTATATATAATATTATGCAATTATTTACATTGTACTGAATAAATTAACACAGTAAATGACAAGAGAAATGTAGGTGGTGCTCCAAGATGAAAAGAACTGAAGCTCTTCGTCTTGGGGGGAAGCGATAACGGTTTCGGCGGCTGTAATAGTTACAGTCTAGACCAGCAGGTAGCGTGTCGTTACAATGCTATCCTACTTCAGTGATTAGTTTCTTGCTTCCATTTAATTGTTATATAATTGTTCGACTTAATAAAATTAGAATCAGAATAGAGCAATACAATTGATGGTAACGTTGTACATTCTGAAGAAGTTCAGTAAAGACTTGGTCCTGATTGACTCACTGATTTGACTTCATTTTGTATTGGCTGGAAACGAAGCAGAGAAATTTCCTGTAAAAATGGCCTTCTGGATCGTGTCATTAGATGTATTTTTTTCTCTTTTTAACTGTATATTATACGAGTAAATATATATTACCATTCTTAATTTAGGATGTTCACATTCAATTCACACGTTCACATGGTTAATTATTTCAAATAAGCTAAACATAAAATTCTTTAGAGGAATACTTTTTTTAAATCTGGCATTTATAGTAAGATCTAACTGACATTGTAGAACATTTGATTGTACGTTGATATGACTAGTTTAATTAAAATCAAATTAAAGCCGTTTATGTATTGTAAAAATTTTTAAAAGTGGGACTTCCGGTCAAGTCGATTATACTGAAGTTATACCTCAAATTTTTGGTTACAATTTTAAACAGCTTTAGAGCGTGGCCTTTAACGAACACCAGTTCGCCAGCGCACACACACAAACACCTTTTTGCGAAACTCGTTCATTTAGGATCAGTATACAAAAAAACTTGGAATCGTTATTATTCACAATTTTAATAATTCTTCGTACTATATATTTCCTATATAAATTAGTAAAAGTAAAAAATATCTTTGGTTATGAATATCCGCAGATAGTTTTTTAGGTATGGTTTTATGTTTGTATTGAAGCTGAATATGAGCTGCTTTGCATATGAGGCGTAGTGTAGAATGATAGATGATAGTGATTCAATGCTAAAAGGAAGTATTACTGCATCAGACTCCATTATGTTTTCTGTGCAATCTATTTTTTAATGATTTGTGCAATATGCATAGCCTGCAAATACAGTTTCAAGAACGGTCTCATAATAAAACATTTAGTGAACAATTTTATACAGTGAACTAAAAATCTTCTATATAAGAACCTCCTGCATCAACACATCGCTGCCAGGGTTCTTGTCATTGCTCATAGGCTTCCTGGAACTCTTCGTGCCGAAAACTTTTAAGGCACCTCGTTGAAGCAACCTGGACCCTTGGACCCGATTCAAATCTCTTGTCTCTCGGGTAGTTCTTGATTCGAGGGTACAAAAAGAAGTCGCTCGGAGCTAGGTCGGGTCCTGAAAGTGGCATGACAGGGCGCATTCTCATGGTGAAGAACCCAATCGTCTTTGGGATCTCTGGGTGGACTCGATTTTCGATCGGAAATTAGTCAGACAGTAAGACGACGGTGAGTGTTTAAAAATTCATGCATTTTCTCTAAATTTTCATAGTTTTGGCTTGCTGAAGTCTCCTAGCACGGTTATCGTCTTCAACGTCCTCCCCCCTATATTTGAACAACTTATGCCCTATGAAAACCATTGCGCATGACATCGCTTCCTTATAGGCCTCTTGAATCATATCATTTTCACTCGCGTTTTTTTTTTTTTTTTTGTTTAATTAAAAGAGAACTTTATTGGATTTCGCTGCTCCAAATTTTCGATGGAGGTCACTGACAAGTACTCACGTCACTAGCTTAATCTTTTTTTTTTTCTGTAATGACGAATCAATCAATGTTTTATTTTATGGGTAAATTGTGATTTTCTTAATTCTATTATTAAACATAAATATACTATGAGATCAACCACACATTGATCTCGAATAATTATTTAATCGATTTTCTGGATCTTGATGGTCCTAGTTAAAGCTTTAAAACAAAGATGCTCTATTTTCTTTATTAGATTTTTGTTTTAGTGTAATTAGCAAGAAATTCTTTTTGTCAAATAGCAAGCCAATTTTTTTATATCTGCCCCCCCCCCTTTAGGTCCGCCGAGCCTTGTTTTGAATAAATAATAAATCTGAGATTAGATTAAGATTTAATAATATAAAAATTCAAACTTATATTAAGTTTATTTGTTTATTATTTATATGTTTCTAACTGGTTCTACAAATTTCAGACTATTACTGGTGCAATGAGTACGCTGACACCTCCCATTGCCCTCGAACATCCAGAGAACCAACATCGAGTTGACTATATCCAGGATGTCGCTTCAAGTCATGACTTTGACTATCCACCAGTGAGTTTTATTTTTTTATTTATTGAATGTACTGTATTGTGTGTTTCTTAATGAATTGTGTATAATTAAAATGGTCTAATATGATAATTTGTTCATTATACTTCAGGTACAAAAATAATAACTAGATTGATTTTTTATCATACATAAAATTTTTAAAAAAATTAATTAAAACTTCAATTATCCTTAAAATTATTAATACAACTAATATTCAATATATCTGTTGTATTTGTTATAAAAATCAGTTTTGTGAGTTGGAACAAACGAATACACACAAAACGTAAGGTTATATTCCTCCTATAATCAATCTTAATACTTATGAAATGAAGTGTTACATATCAAGATAAGGAAACATGAACTCTTGGTTCTTGTGAATACTTTAGATAATACATTCATATGTGATTTTTTCTCCTGATATACAAAACTAATAATTTTTAATATATAATTTAAAAATAAACTACTTTTCCCTTACAAGATATTATATTACAACCTAGAAGTATATATACCTATACATGTTGAAATTGATGGAATAATACAATTTGATGGCTCCTCAGTTCAATATTTAATAACACTTCTCGTCTTTGAATCTAATCCATTCCAAATATAGATATAGCAACCATATACCATTAAGTAATGGGAAATGTGTTAATAAAGATTAGGTTATGCAGAATACAGGATCTACACTCCAACGTCTTGGACTTGATACTATACAACTTTTGACTTGTTGGACTCATTAAAAAAAAAAATTATTATTTTTCATACAGTCATATAAATATTCAGTGTTCTTTATAATAAAATGAATTACTTAATGTACTGGTAGAGAATATTTGTAAAATTTATAAGTGAAGAACAGTTTGTCCTTAGAATAATTTTGTGATTTAATTATATATAGGCCAAAACGGAGTGGCCGCGCTTACTTAGGACTATATTATAATTACATAGTGAGTATCTTTTTAGTACATAAAAGAAATAATAAAGAAGTAGTTTCAATATTTGCAAATAATATATGTGCTATGTACTACCTAATTTAGATTGGGATGCCAGGATAATTACTTTAATCAATTATCTATATTAATTAAAATTATTTGAGTTCTTAATTACCTTTCCTAAGGCCTTGCGTGTTACTGGTTTACCAATTATATTTCTGTATAATATTATTACCACTAAAATATAGCATATATTAGGGAATGGTCTTACTACACAAAGGTACAAAGTATTTATTTACTTTTATAAATGTCACACGAATAATATAATATAATAAAATGATAAAATAGTTTTCCATAAAATATTATTACATTATAAATGATTACCTAATAAATATATGAAGTGGGTGGTGAATGCTGTGGGGTATATGGGTTAGAATAGGTTGATGACCTCTAGATAATTTTCTCTCCCCCTGTATGTCAGAAATGGCCAGGAAGGGTTTTTTGTTTTTATTATATGGCTAAAAAAACAAAAAAAACCTTGTCATTTCCCAGGGATCTGGTATCAACACAGATGTCGCAAAGTTACACAAAGGCAGTTATAATATCGTAATGTTCTATGCCTATGTTCAATCTAATATTTATTCTGTTTGGAGAAGGAAAATGTGGTTGAAGAGAAGGGTCTTTTTATTTAGGCCCCGTGGCCATCTTCTTTTCAGACGCCTCGGAGGATTATCATGGATTGTTATGGATAAGAGATTAAGAATTAATGGGGTAGGATGGGTAAGGAGTTTGGAATGAAAATACGCATATCTGTTTTGCGCTAAATCTGCAACGAATGGGATGTTAAGGTCTTTGTGGATGAGTTTATTTGTAAAGTAATAAGGAGCATCAAGGATTTTACGTAGGATTTTGGATTGCAAGGATTGGATGCGGGAGGAATTTGATGGTTTGGTGGAGCCCCAAAACTCAATTCCATATGTCCAAATTGGTCTGATTATCGTAGTTTATACTAATTTTTTGTAGTGAATGGAAATTTTAGAGCTTTTGTCAAGTAGGTGTTGTAGCTACCGAAATCTACGAGCAGTTTCTTGTCGTTTCAGTCTTGTATGTGGATTCCAAGTAAGTCTCTTGCCAAGATGGAGTCCTATGTATCGAATCTGTTCTACAGGCGTTTGTGAAGTATTTAGAAAAGTTACTGTAGGACAGGAGGGCAGAGGTCTACGACGGAGAGTAAAGGTGATCTGGTGGGATTTGTCAGGATTTATTTTGATTCTGTCTCAATTACACCATTCTTCAATGGATGTTATGTGTGTCTGTAATGTTTTTGATGCATTAATAGGGTCGTTGTTTACAGATAGTATACATGTGTCATCAGCGTATGTTGTTAGGACTGTGTTAGGGTGTGTTGTGATGTCAGCTGTATAGACCGTATAAAGAATGGAACCTAAGATACTACCTTGAGGAACACCGGAGGACTGAGAAAAGAGAGATGAGTAAGCTAGGTTATGATTTACTTTAAAGGTTCTATCTGAGAGGTTGGAGCGAATTAAAAGGAAATATGTAGGGGGTAGGAATTGACGAAGTTTATAGAGCAGACCTGGATGCCAGACTCTGGTTCAATTTTGAGGAATACTCGTGCAGTACATTCCGCGCTTCAATGTGGAAGATATGACATCAATCACTCGATGACACTGTGTATGGTAGAATAGAATGTTCTAAATCCAAACTGGTGGTCAGGAATAACATGATATGAGTTAAGGATTGGATAGAGGCGTTTTAATAAGAGTTTGAAAAGGGTTTTAAGTTTGGAACGGTTAGTGCATGGTATATGGTAGAGGGAATGGAGTTCCAGTAGGAGGTGGCTCGGATTAAAAAGAATTTTTTAAACCCAGCAATTCGGTGAAGTGGAAGGTGAAAGTCAGATGAACAGGGCCCGGTTGGACGGGATTGATTCTGAAATAATATAATTTACAGATTCGCAAATTTTATAATCTTGGTCTCAGAACCAAAAATGCATTAAACGTTTTTGTACAGAGAACTATCCTAGTTAGAGAACTACTTAACCTCGTCTTCGATATACGACGTTTCGGCATTAATACCTCTAGCGTTGTTACAATGTTTTAGGCTCCCGGGAACTCTTAGCGCTGTAGGCTTTTAAGGGACCTCGTCGAAGCTGGCTCTGGAATCGTATCGAATTCACTTCCCTTTCAGGTCTCTCTGAATTCGGTAAAGCAAAACGAATTCACTGGGAGCTAGGTCGGGGCTGTAGGGCAGCTAGGCAGTGTTTCCACATTGAACTTACAAAAACTTACATATGATTTTAGAAATTAGTTTCTATCACACTTAACACGGTAATACATTTCTGGCGATCCTAAATCTTCTACTTTAGCCAATTTATTTAATAAATTGATCAACTAGTTTTTTTTTCTTCTCAAAATCCACAATGATGCATCCAGTATAAAAATTTAAAAAGCATTAAATTCTCCGTCGAATCAGTTCATTCTACAAATATTAAAGAAAATTACGTTATAAAAATCATAAGATGAGAGAAATGATATGTGGATATGTCTTAAAGAAATCAATTTTATTGCTGGATAAAACGACGGTTCAAGTTGTGGATAGGAAAAACATGTATAGTAGGAGGATGAAAAGTTTGAAGTTGAGCTGGTTTTAGCCCAAAACGTCGATTGTAATGAAGAATGTATGTAGTTAAAACGGGTTAAATTTATCCTTAAAATTGTATATTTGATATAGCATTATATCCCTTTGAAAAATATTTGGTAGAAATTTTTAACTTTTTAAATACATTATTAATTTAAGAATAGAAACAATGTTAATGTTTTATAATAGTAGTATAAAAATCAATTTTTTTTTTTAACGGAAACCAAGTATTTTTTTAGTACTTTAATTATTGTTTTATTTTTACTACTGGTTAAGCGGGGTACAGCTGCTTTTCCATATACGCATCCCGGCTAAGAATAAGCTGTAAGTCTGACTCACTCATGTCTCATTATTAAACATCTACCACCTTCCCTATGTGGCAACACTGCGATGGTACATTGAACCACATTTTCTTAAGCACTCTTTCTACATTTCATGTTTAATTGATCAGGACCTACACCGATGCATCCAAATGGATTATGACGATAAGTTCATAATTAAATTTTCTATAGGTGTATAATAAAGTCATCAAAAATACCCCCAAGTAATTTGGGGTATTTTTACTTAGCTAATACAGTATTTTTACTTGAAGAACGAGGTAGCTCAGTTACAAGGGCATTTTGCTACTAACTCCTAGGTTTGGGTTCGAATCAGGCTGTGGAAGATTATTTATTATGTCACTGTAACCTTTAGTCAATCCTATGGTTTCGGTAGCCCTCATGGGGCCCACCCAGCCTCTGTAAAGTGCGTTTCGATAATTGGAGAAAAAACCTGGTTATCGCGCATGATCATGAACAAATCACCTCCTTTCACACCCTTTGTACAAGAAACAGTAATATTTTCTACCTTAGCTTACTATATATAGCATAGTTAGCTCAGTACGTAAGAGAAGGAATTAGAAAAATTCTGAGTCGCTCTTCGCTTTTGTTGAACTGCTAATTGATGCAGCATACTGGTCAGTCCAATATTAAAATAGGACACTAGTGAGAAAGAACAGATAGTCAAATAGGCCAAGTATGACTCAAATAAAATACTTGAAATTTCCATTAATAGAAACAACAAAAACGATGGCTTGCTACATGTTGTGTATGTAGGAATTACAGTAAATCTAGAATAATGGTTTCCACATCTGTAGTTGGTTCCTTTCAACAACCAACTTCTCCGGAAA
>NW_027107790.1:632279-643848 GCF_000696795.3 Halyomorpha halys | reverse complement strand
ACTAAAAATCTTCTTCTTGTATTTTAACGTCCTGGTCCTGGCCATGAGATTCTTCTTTTCTGTTTTAATGAATTCAATGACATAAAAAAGTCTTGTTGAGCCATCCGCATTAGATAATAAACATCTTGAAAACATTTTTTGTATTTTTTATCTCCTTCAGTTCGGCTGTGTTTTTTTTTTATATTATTGTGCCAGCGAGTCCTTCAGTGTAATGGAATATGTAGCAATAAAAAACAATTTATTGCCTAACAGTAAACAGTAACTATAGTTGTTTTTATTTTAGGTATAGGAGTAATCTCTCACTAGCTAACTAATCGGGCTCTCCAGGGCACACTGGACTGCATAATTATTGAGGGCTTGGATTTATGGTAGATCCTATTAATGAACTAAGTAATTATTGTAGAGAGCTGATCCACCGCCGGGATTATTCTTTTCTACTTTAACTGTACTTGTGATGGGCCTCCGAAAAGTGACGAGTATCCTTTTCTTCGGAGTTACGCATCGGGTAGTTACCTATACTATTATTCATCCATGGTG
The DNA here is from genome assembly GCF_000696795.3 of Halyomorpha halys. Lineage (NCBI taxonomy): Eukaryota > Metazoa > Arthropoda > Insecta > Hemiptera > Pentatomidae > Halyomorpha > Halyomorpha halys. Next base: position 643,311 of record NW_027107790.1, on the reverse strand, counting down.
TCACACTTAAAGTTTTTAATTCCACTCTACACTCGGAAAATCGATACGAGGCTTTAGTATTTGAACCGCTAATAGGTCTGCATTCATATAAGAAATAGATCGCAGATATATTTCTGGTACCAATAAAATTTCTTTTTCATTACCTCTTTTCACAGATGCGAGTTTAACTGCAGTGTGAGAACTTTCAAAATATAATTAGAACATATTTTCTGATCCCTTTAGAATTATATACAGGCGTCGAAATTAGGTTTTAGAGTCTTAGAATGAAATACAAAATAAAAATGAAATTATTAAACTTCATAAAATAATGAATTTGAAAAGACAAACCTAAACAACAAAAATATATAAAATAATAGAACAAATAAAGTAAAACCATATGTCATATCATAAAACATAAAATGGCAAACACTTCTAAGAATAAATAATAAAAAAACAAAAATGATATAAATCAAATATAATTAAACTAAAAATAGTAAATGGAAAGGTACAATTTCTGCTAATATACATATTTACAAGAATAAACGAAAATCTGAAACTTTAAGTACAGAGAATATATAAACCTTGCTTGTAACTTTAAATAGTATTCTTCCGGAATTGGAAGGTGGTCGAAGATACGGGATTTGAAGGTCGGAAGGGTATTAAAACTACGAATGAAGGAGAGAATAGAATTCCATAGGGAGGAGGAACAGATGAGGAAAGATCTACCAAAGGCTGCGGTTCGATAGGTAGTTACATATAACTCTGAACGCCATGAGCGGGTATTGCGGGAATTCAGTGAGTATTTCAATTGAAGGATATCAGAGATGTACGATGGACGAGGGAATTGGATAACTTGGTAGAGGAAGGAAGCAAGAAAATATTTATGACGGAAAGAGGGGTAAAGCCACTTCAATTATTCATAAAATCGGGTGAGAAAGGCGTCCCTGGGGACCCCAAAGATGAATCGTACAAAGTGATTAATTAAACGTTTTAATTTTGCTTCGAGATCCCCAGAGACACCCCCGTAAACCACGCAGCAATAATCAAAGTGGGGGGAATATTAAGGAAGTAACCAGAAGCCTGGGGGTTGCAAAAGGAAGATAAGGTGACGAAGATAATTAAAACGCTTTAGGGTGGAGAAGGTACGACGGGAAGTATCAAAGACGTGGTTTTTTAGTGAAGGGTTACGAAAACAACCTTTCCTTAACCAACTGAGGCTTCAAAAAAGTCAGTAAATTTTCTCTTTAATTGTTTAATAATACAGTCACTTAAGTCTCTAGAAGCATTGTAAAAAAGTTAAAATGTATTTGACAGACCAAAATCAGCTAACTTGAAATAATTTCCTATCTATCGGAAAATAAAATAAAATTTTATCAACTTAATGAAGGTTCGAAGCTTGAAAGAATTCGACATAGAAAATAAACGAAAAATATATAAAGAGACCAGTTAAAAAATCACTAGATGAATAAATACGTTAAGAATATAATTGATGAACGCGTGAGTTTAAATAAGATTGAATATTGGAAGATTATTGATATTATACTATTTTTATTGAGCCAACGTTGCAGGGCTTCGGCAGGGCTAAAAAAGATACAAACACTTGACATAGTTACAAACAAAAAAAAAAAAAAAAAAAAAACATAAGTGATAACAGTGGTGTACAATGAAAAATAAAATATAATAAGAAAAATTAAAGATTGTATATTAAATTATACTATTTTTATTGAGCCTATTTGTACTTTCTTTAATATTTCTTCTCTTATTTTATCTCTTACTATCTGTTACTATTACCCTTTTCATTTACTGTTTACAACCTTTAATTTTTCTTATTATATTTTACTTTTCATTGTATACACCTGTTATTTTCCACTTATGTGTTATCCTTTTTTCTTTTTGTAACTATGTCAAGTGTTTGTATCTTTTTTAGCCCTGACGAAGCCCTACAACGTGTGGCGAAAAATAGTTATTAAATTATAAAAATAGTATAATCATTAACTATTTGAGTTTTTTGACCGCATCCGGACCATATTCCATTCAGATTGAATATGTTTTAATGGAACATTTATTCAGGTCTTTCGTTGCAGTTTTAGGAATATCTCCGGATTTCACTACTCACTTATCATTGTAAGAACGGCACGATTGCTATAGGGAGGTGTCAATGGTTCAAGAAACATCGATCTATCCTACAAATTATGCTGTCAACGATTATAATTTAAATTCTTATAAATTTAATATTTACAGAAATTATGAATTTGGATAATGAACTTAACGGTATTCAAACTTGTTAACACTCTTAGCTCGTTTGAACGTGATTAACATAAAAATATAATTGAAAGGTCTCCGGGAAATCAAAATAGAAATTGCACTTAATTAAGTTAAATTCAACACTGTACAGCTGACATCCTAACCAATCCTAACATTATCTTCACCACTTAAGCTGATGACACATGTGAGCTTGTAGTCAATAATGACCCTTTATTTCCATCCCTAACTCTCCAATCTCACATCGCAACCCTCAAAGAATGGTGCCTTAATTGGAGGATCAAAATAAATCCCTACAAATCCCATCAAATCACCTTTATCCTTCGTCGTAAACCTATTGCCCGTCCTACAGTATCCTTTAATAATTTTGCTCTTACCCCTGCAGAACATAACCGCTACCTTGGACTACATCTGGACAAACAACTAACCTGGAATCCTCACACCAGACTGAAAAGACAGGAAACTGCATTTCGATTTCGATTATTACAGCACTGACTAGACAAACGGTCTAAACATCTAATTCGTTACAATTTACTGATCTACAAGACAATTACTGACAATCCTCTGAGGCGCCTGAAAAGAAGCTGGCCACGAGACCTGCTAATTTAAAAGTGCTTCCAATGGGTAGTTTCTCCAAACGCCTGTATCACTCCATTATAAACAAAAACCAATTTTCCGGATATATGTATATGAATGTACAGTTATAAATAGCAATAAATAAATAAATAAAAAAAAATCCAACACGTTCAGAATATAAAGAAAAACAAAAATATACGATCAACTATTGAAAAAAAAATTGAACTTTATAAATTCCGAATATTTGTATTACTATGCTAATATTAACAAACTTGATTGATCTTTACAAATATAAAACCTTCGTGACTTACTTCATTTTTGATACTGGTAAATGAAAAAGTACAAATACAGTATTGTACTATAAACATGATGAATGTATGTACGTTTATGATTATCAAACTCAATTATTTACTAAAAAACGTATTAATTTATAAAACTGCCCTTAAGGACAAGTGCAATAATTATATATTTTATACCCTTTGGAATGTAGTTAATTTTATTACTGCTTTTGAGGTTATTAACTTAAAATGAATATTTTAAATAGTAAAAATTTAAAATAGTAAAGACAATTTATTCTGTTGCACTCTTACTTTTAAAGTTCTCTTACTCATTGACAAGTTAGAGAAGATCGTTTTATTTTTTAACTTAAATAGCCGGAAAGAAAAAAAGGCAGTTATTTCACCCCAATTTTTGATTACTTTAATGAAAACTATACATAGTTACTATTCAAAATTGATGAGTCTGTCAAGTATAGGTTGGGGGAATAAAAAATAGCGGCTGTTTCAAAACCTTAAAAAACATTAAACTAAGACAAATTATTGAACAATTTTAGAATTAAATGTTTTATTTAACCCCAATTTTTTATTACTTTAATGAAAACTATGTATAATTATTAGTCAAAACTGATGAGTCTGCCAAGTATAGGTAGGGGAATAAAAAATGGCGGCTGTTTCAAAACCGTAAAAAAACATTAATTTTTCATTCGGAGCTGTATATCTTTAAAAATAGTAACAGCGCAAAAAAACCTAAGAGAACATTATTTAAAGAAGAGTAAATTTACTAAAATGTTAGCCCTAATAGAGCCAGTTACTTACATTCAATAGTTCTCGAGATATAAATTTTTAAAAAGCAATATTTCATAAAAATGTTGTACAGAACGTACTGAAATATCTGTAATTAGTGAATATATTTTGAAAAATCTAAATAAATATAGTTCTATAAATAGTTCTCGAGATATAACTTTTTTAAAAACTTAAAAGTTTTTCTGTTTCATCAGCTTTTACTCAATCTCGAAAGGAGCAAGTTTATTTTCGAAATTGGGGACAGAGAAGTAAAAGAACATTATCTTTGTCGATAAGAATACTTTTTTCTTAGCCAGTTGTACAATATATTCGTTTAGAGTGTTTTTTTACGATTTCCTTTTTTTTTTTTTTATTTATTTCTAAATAAGAGAAGAAGAAATTCTCAAACGGCTTTCCCTTATGGTAATCCCCATCGGTTTAAATGTTTACATATTTGTATGAGGTAAAACAGTTGTTTTATTGGAAAATCCTTTTAAAAAAACAAAAAAAAAAAACCTTATCTCCTCAAGGAATTGAGATGAGAAGGTGAGTTTGGTGGCCCTGAACTACATTTTTGGTGTTCTACTCTCAATTCCTGACATTTAGTCCAGAAACATCCTGTATATACCAAGGTTTAATTATTCCATGTATCCTTATCTAATATATAAAAATGAATATTTGTTTATCCTTACTTTATGTGCTACCTTACAGTTCATCCCATAGTGTTGGGGCTTTTTGGAAAAATGTTCAGGGTTTTACCGGGGGGGGGGGGTTATGGACCGATTAGTTCGGTAAAAAAAGTTATTTACAAAATTAAGTATTTTTGGCGCTTAGATCATAAATTATTCATTTTTTTCAAGGTTATTATATGCCAATCGATTTGTCTCTTTCTGATGAATAAGAAATCATTTTTTTTTTTTCATTTATTTAAGTGTTTCGACCACTATAGCCATATTTACACTGAATTTACAAAGTAGATTACAATTGACATGTTCACAAATTTTTTTTTTTAATTTATTGACATTTACAACTGTATATAAAACACCAAGCAAATTTGAATTAAGATCATAATGATATGATACAGGTATGTTGAGAAACTACCCATTGGTAGAACTCTATAAACATTTTACAATATAAGGTCACGAGGCATCTTCTTTTCAAGTCCCTCGGGGGATTGCCAGGAATGGAAGAGGAAGCAAGGTTAGAAACTATTTTTAAATTTATGTTTAAACTATTAAACTATTTTGGTTTGGGTGGTTAGGGAGTTTATAATGGAAGGAATTATATCGGGTTCGGGCTTCATCGGTTACATAAGGAACATTTTGGTCATTATTGATGGTTTTATTTGTGACAAAGTAAGGAGCATTGAAGATTTTAGGAAGGATTTTGGATTATAAGGATTGGATACGAGAGGAATTCGACGGTTTAGTGGAGCCCCAAAGCTCAACTCCGTATGTCCAGATGGGCCCTATTATTGTCATGTAGTTCGATCTTTTGTAATGAGTTGGAAGTTTAGACCGTTTGTCTAGTAAGTGCTGTAATAGTCGGAATCTGCGTGCATTTTCCTGTCTTTTCAGTCTTGTGTGAGGATTCTAGATTAGTCGTTTGTCAAGTGTAGATTGCAATTACAAATTTTAAAGTTACAATTACAAAACCATCAAATACCATTTTTCAAATAAATTGTTCATATAATCTAAATTTTATCCAATTCCAATGTTAATTCAACCGTTGGAAAGCTGAATGTCTGTTATTTTTTTAAAATTTAGATTTAATGCCCTCATATAGGCGATATATTTGTTTCATTTCAGTTTTTTTTAAAAAATGTAGAATTTAAGCAGATTCGTTTTGAATTTAGTTTATGTTTTATTATAACTTGAAAGCAGGATTTCTACTCTATCATCCTGCATTATCATCATATAGACTTAATGCCCATATAAGGTCGAAATATTATAAAACATAAACCACTCCCAAGTTTTGTGTAGATTGGTTGAGTCGTGTAGAAGTTATTTCTATGTTTTTTCCCTATATTTTTATTATACTATGTTATCTACCCCTATAAAGTAAATAGATGTAATAAGGAATCGATTAATCATTCATCAAATGTGTAAATAACTAAATATATTAATTTATATCAAAATTTTAATTGTATTCAATCAATCTATGTAATTGCAATCCATTGCTAAGTCTGCTAGTTTAATATAAATTGTAAGTAATCGTACAGGATCCCGATGCATAAAATCCAGATTTAAAATTGTTAAAGAAATTTCTTATAAATTATAAGAAACTCATAAATTTAGCAACTAAATGGTGCACCATATCGAAAAAAATAACAAATTAAGATGTATTAAATTCTGCGTCGAGTACCATAACATAATAATACGTCTAAATAGTATGTATCATACATAAAAAAAATCATTTTTATAGAAAAGATTTTTTTTACTCTTACAAAGATTTTTTTTTTATCTCCATACTTTTTATTTATTGATAGATATTACAATCTGCCACACAGTTGTGGGCAATAAGTAATAGTGATGAATGATCTCATTCATACTAAAATAAAATAAATAAATGAATGAAAAAAAAAAACTCTTAAAATATATACAAACAGAAGAATAGGCAAAATGAACATAATCAAACTATGTATGTGTATGAAAAATAAATAAATAAAATAACATAATGACAAAATAATATAGTCTCTAGTCACATTTACACTCTAATATACAATATTTACACAATCGACCTGAGGATCCCTGAGCCCACTCTATTCCCCACGTGTGAGGGGTAGAACAGAGCTCATAAGATCCCAGCGCATCCCTCTCGCCGCATCACTTATACAAAATATAAATATCATAAACTACTTTATAGCAAGGTGGATTACCTTTATTTTGAGTGCTGGTAGACATATAAACGTCTTATGGTTCCAGAGATTTATTTTTTCAAAAATAAAAAACTTTATTCGAACATCTAAAAATCATTTACTGAATTTATTTTTTTCAAATATCATTAAAACTACTACTCATAAGAAGATAAACGTAATAAACAACTTAAAAGAATATTAAACTGTCTTTAATATGAGTGCTAATAGACATCTGTCCAATGATTTTTGAAATATAGATTTCTCAAAATAAATTTACTAATTACTGATTTTCAGTACATTATGCTGGGCTTCATCAGGGCTAAAAAGATATAAAAAAAAAACTAAGAACATTACAATAATAAGGTGATTTGAGCTAGGATAAATATTATGTAAAAATTAAGTGATAAGAAGTTACATATAAATAAAAGGAAGGAAGACATAAAATAATATTAAAACAAAATAAACCTGAATAAACAATAATGAGAATAAAAATAAGTAAATATGGTAAGAATAAACATTTTTAAAAATGTGTAAAATATACAGTTAAAAGAGTACAGGAGACATATATAAAACAAAACAAATGGAGAAGAATGTAGAGATTAAATAAACGTCTTGAAAGAATCAATATAAATAAAAACAATAATAATGATATTAAATGACATTAAATGAGCAAAGAACAATCTCGGTGAAAGTGAGTGGTCTCGGAGAAATGTTGCGATTTTTTCAATAATTTGATTTTTAGGTTCTAAGTATCTTTATACCTAAAATGTCAGATTTTGAAATGGGTTTACAATATTTTTTTTCCCTTCTTGATCAATCTCTAAGATTCATTTTTTAATATAACCAACCAAAGTACAGAAAAGCACGTTGACAAAGTACAGAACTTTGTAAATTACGTTCAGTTTTTCGTGATTTTGTTATTCTGTAGATAATATAATTACTTTTTAAATGGTTGTAAAATTCTTTCTTCATAAGTTTTATTCCAATTTTTTCTTTCAATTACATTACATTAATTATTTAGTTCAGTAAGAATAGATTTAAATTTGCCTGTGTACTAACAACTAAGTGTAAATTAATTTTTGTAAACAGATTTTTCTGTAAACAGAAACGTTTAGCCCTTATATGACAGATTTTTCAAAATGGCTTCCATATATTTTTACGTTTATTTCCAATAACCCCAAAGTATTATAAGTAAGCTGAAATATCATTATAAACTACTAAATAGTGCATTTAACTAGCTTCAATTAGGCCTTGATAGTGTTCATTGTGTTCTATAATTTCCGAGATACAGTTCCAAAACAAATTTTCATTGTTAATATATTTTGGCAAATATCATGAAAACTACTATTCTCCCGCATTGTGGGATTCTTCTTATCTTTAAATGAAAAAAATTAAATTAAAAATGGAGGAGGGTTACAATGTTTTTTTTGTTCAATTACAAATGTCCATAATAAACAAAAATGTAATAATTACTCGTTTTGAATTTCAATATTAAAAATCTATCCCTAATCACTGCCAATATTATTGTTTGCAATGTCAATTGATCCAGTGTGAATTTTATTTTATTAATTTAAATTTTTAATTTATTTATGTAATACCAGATCGGTCTGGTGGGCCTTATGCTTGGTTATATTAAGCAAGTTACATCTTTATTTTTTTAACAAATGATTATGGGGGGATAATTAATTTAAATTTTAAATTTAAATTAATGTCTGAGCTGGTTATACGAGAAGTTACCGCACTGCGTACTATACGACTGCTTCAGTTAGTTTTGACGAATCTGCTGAGTTAGTGGTTATAATGTTAAATCATTTATCTATGTTAAACGATCGTGTGTCATGCTTTCATTTTTTAAATATTTTTTATAAATTAAAAACTGTTTTAGCGGGAGCACAGCGTGTAATATCGCCATTCGTTGGTGAAAACTATGTATCAAATATAACATTCTTAGAATGCGAGTTTAATACTTCCGTGTGCTCTAGTGATCAGAGTAACCATAATTCAAATTGTAAATATTAAAAATTATCTTACAAAAATTACAATTTTCAAGAAAATTTTAGGAATTATAATCGAATGTTCACTAGTGGTCACATTTACAGACGAGCCTTTTATCTGACAGTTAACTGATGTCGATTATCTGCTTCGATTGGGTTAACATTCCCACACCTTTCAAAAATAGAATGAAACCAATATTTCTCTGCAAGAGAAAGGAGGATCACAATTTGAAATATAAAACATTAAGAAAACCAACATTTTTTTTTATAGCGTGTTTTGTGAGCAGAAATATCTCCAAGTTTCCTTCCTTGCAAGAATTTCTCTAAATAAACTAAATTAATCTTCAAACCAATTTATTGCTTTTGTCCACCCCAACCCCACAGCTGGATGATGCTATCCGAAAAAAAACCCTTGGTATGAAAAATGAAATTTTTAAAATTTGCTTAAGATCAGCGAGGCAGTAGTTTAAAACAGAAGTACCGGGAAAGAAGCCATGGAGAGTTTTGGATGGTATATGTTGAAATCAAAGCCATTAGTAATTCTGCCGTAATAATCAACGATTCCTTTTAGATCAACCTATCTTAGTGTGTCAGCTGTTGCAAACTACGCTTCCAGAGAAATAAACTTGAACGAGCTTTCTGAATCAGTTGACATAATGGTAAAATTTACCATAGTTCCTATTAAATATATAATCGAAAAAATCACCCACCCTGATCCAATTGTCACATCAAAGACTGTTTTTGTTCTGGAGTTTAACATAAAAATAAATATTAATGTATACGTCATATGTAAGGTTTTAATTCGATAATGTTTATGTTTAGGAATAAATACATAATTAAAAAATAAATGGAAGATGGTCGGGGTGCAGTCAAATAAAAACTCAAATAGTGATATAAATATAAATAAACACTATATTGAGCCAACGTTTTACTCCAAGTTGGAGGGCTTCATCAGGGCTTATAAACAAATAATAATAATAATTATTATTATTACTTAATAATTAGATAATTAAGAAATGTTTTATTTATAATGGTTATTAGAACATTATTATACTACACATAAAGAACCTTTGATATTTTGTGGTTTAATAAATATTTGAGTATTAAATTTTCATTATTTTTTCTTCATTCCAGAATATTGAAACCGCTTTGAGGATAATTTTGCTACAATTTGTTTTTAGTCCAACAAGGATGCCTCAAGTCTTTTTTTTTAACCCAGCAAAGGTGTCATGGTGAATAACAGTTTGGAAACCGCTAATACAGACAATTCACAGTTGCCTCAGTTCCTCTTAGGCAGTTAAACCAGGGCATATCAGCGTGACTGGACTATCAGTGTGAACTGATAGTTTGAACAAAACGGATCGATATCAAGCCAACCCTCGTTTATTCGTTCTGATCGATGATTCTAAAACCCGGAAGTGATATTTAGATGCAAACTTTGTTTACTTATGGCTGAATGTAAGCCATAACGTACTGGACAAAGTCTATGAAATCAAGGACATAACAATCTGACTTATGAATTGCTTTAGAGGTCTTTAGAGGCATTTTCATTCACCTATTACATAATATAAAAACCGTAATCTGTGCGACAGGTGTGAGGCAGGTGTGACCCAATGTCATTATCTTTTCAACCTGGCTATATATTGGGTTGTAAGTTTCCTTCCAGATGGTATAGGCTATAGTACAAGAGCCGGGTAGAAAAAAATTAATATTACTTTAATGAAAACTAAGTATAATTACTAGTCAAAACTGATGAGTCTGCCAGTTATAGGTAAAGGGAATAAAAGATGCCGGCTGTTTCAAAACCTTAAAAAAGCATTTTTTTTTTTTTAATTTAATAATAATACTTTTATTTATTGATAGATATTACAATCTGCCACACAGTTGTGGGCAATAGATAATAGTGATGAATGATCTCATACATACTAAAATAAAGTAAAATAAATAAATGAATAAAAAAATAAATAAAATAAATGAAAAAAAAATCTTAAAATTTATACAAACAAAAGAATAAACAAAATGAACATAATCAAACTATCTGTTTGAAAAATAAATAAATAAAATAACATAATGATAAAATAATATAGTCTCTAGTCACATTTACTCTCTAATATACAATGTTTACACAATCGACCTGAGGATCCCTGAGCCCACTCTATCCCCCACCTGTGAGGGGTAGAGCAGAGCTCAAAAGATCCCAGCGCATCCCTGGTACAAAAAAAAAAGCATTAATCTTTCATTCGGAGCTCTATATCTTAAAGACTACCAAGAAAACTAGAAAATCTAAAAGAACATTATTGAAA
>NW_027107790.1:631560-632043 GCF_000696795.3 Halyomorpha halys | reverse complement strand
TAAATCAATTTATTCTAGCAAATTCCATGAAAACTATTACTCCTACGAAAATAAACGTCATAAACTACTTTATAGCTCATTAAACTAGCTTCAATTTGACAGCTAATTGACATGTTTATGTCAAATAGTTTTTGAGATATAGATTTTTCAAAATAAATTCATGATATATCCTATCCTCAACAGAAATTCCAAACTAAAGCCAGAAAGAACTGTTCTTATATTTAAAACAATCCTCAGGCCACTGCTGATGTACGGCTGCGAAGTCTGGGGAGCGGCATCCTTCACGAAAAGGAAAAAACACAATTTTTTCAAAATAAAGTCCTAAGAATCGCAGTTAATGCACCTTGGTTCATAAGAAATAGCCAATTGGATCGCGAATTACAAGTGGAGTTAATAGAGGATTATATCAAAAAACGGTTCATGAAGTTCCACTCCCAGTTGCCGACAGTTAAAGGAGCAGTGACCTACAACCTGGGAAACCCA
>NW_027107790.1:621142-630545 GCF_000696795.3 Halyomorpha halys | reverse complement strand
ATAAAAACCGTAATCTGTGCGACAGGTGTGAGGCAGGTGTGACCCAATGTCATTATCTTTTCAACCTGGCTATATATTGGGTTGTAAGTTTCCTTTCGGATGATATACTGTGATATCATGATTATCATGATCATATTATGATACACTATGAACAGGACGGTGGAAAACTGCCTTGCGCTTACAATTAGTTTTAGTTGTATTTTTTGTATTTTTACTGTATGAATAGTATGAATTAATAATTATCGAATGTTCATCTATTCAAGATTTTGGAATCGATATCAGCATATAGTAATATTTCAGTCTTTCTTCAGTGAATGCTGTCAAATATGGATAAGACATAGGGAGCTTAATTAGAGTTGTGATATATATTTTATTTATATGCAAGAAAACCCTGAAGACGGAAGAAGTACTCCGAAACGTCGGTGAATTTTATACATTTTTAAATAAACGAAAATTAGAAAGTAAAAAATCACTAAAAAGTAATATTGTATAGTAAGATGTATTATTTATCTAATTATTACAAAAATGGGTGTAATTTTATACCTAGCCCTAACATTAAACATAAAAATATTGTAAGCACACACATTTGTATTTATAAATATAATAGTTACAACGAAAGTTTTCAACTGTTGAAATACAAAGCATATCCTTAACGATCTCTAGGTTTAAATTCTCATCTTCAAACAGATAATATTTAACTAACTTCGCTTCTCTGTAAGTTATTAAATACATCTATTGACACATTTCACTTTGAATTACACAATAATTTAATTCCTTATAGTATGGTTTATATTAACTTATTACAAGACACTAAATACATTTCATATACTTATACCATCATATCAATGACTGAGTATTAATGTATTCAATGGCATCCCAAAATCTAGAAAGAAGTAGCATTTATAGATTTTCTGCCCTTCCTGTACTATTCAGTAAACTTGTAATGGCTCCAATCCACTTAAAAACCCCCGGTTTAATTATATAAATTAATATTTTAGCGTTTAATGCGTTTATAGTAATATATGTATATGATATCACTGCCATACCTTAACTGGAGTTAGGTTTTTTCGTCGAACTGTAAGGTCTTGAAAACAAAAAAAATTCAAAACGGAAAAGGTCGGGTATTTTTGATTTTTTTATGATTAATTTGGGACAGTATTGATGTTAAAAATCTTAAATTGCGATCTCAGTGTTTGATCAAAAGTTATCTTTATTCTTGAAAAATCTAAACATTTTCGTTAGTTTTTCATTACGTGTTCAGCAGCATGGAAAATATCTACTGCGCGAAAAAATTACCTTCCTCTTTCTTAACTTTCTTTTAAGTACAGGAAATTTGTTAATATTTGAGCCCTTTTAGAGTTAAGAACGTTTAATAGGAACCGAGATACAGTTATTCTTAAACCCGTGTTAAATTTTATTATTTTTTTTGGGGGGGGGGGATGACAAATGAGTTTAATGACAAATATCATGGAAACTACTATTCCTTCGTAGAAGATCATTATAAACTACTTAATTAATTAAAAGTAAATTTAACTAGATTTATTTTGAGTACTTATTGACGCTTGTAAGTCCAATAGTTCCTGAAATATCATACGTTTTTCAAGATGACTCACTTTCGATCAATGTAGGATGTGGTCAAAATAGTGTAAAAATATTTGTTTAAGCTTTTATAGAGTGATAAAAATTCGTGATATTAATCACATTTCCCTAAATATATAGATAATCAAATTATAATTAATATAACTAAGTCATTAAGATGACTGGGTTTGTGACGTGATTTACCTTTGAAAATTCAGAAATGATACTCGAATAGTTAAATTCGCCTCACTGTGTCTCTGTGGTCCTAAAAAATTATTATTATTCGAAAATGAGCCATTTTTAAAAACATTAGATATTTCTTAGACTTACAGACGTCAATAAGTACTCAAAACGAAGTTAGTTAAATTTACTTTAGAGTAGTTTATAATAATGTTCTTTGAAGGAATTGTTGTTTCTATGATGTTTGCTAAAATGAAGTCACGAAATAGTGATTTCTTGTTTTTCCAAAACAAAAAAAAAATGTTTTTTGAAAAAAGAACCTATATCTCGGGTTCTATTAAACGTTTGAAATCTCTGAGGGCTCAAAAATTAGCGAATTGCTAATTCTAATTCTACTTTATAAAAGGTATGCTTAAAGTTCATTGTGCGGCAGATTTTCTCCATGATGGTGAACTTGGGATGAAAAATAACCGTAAATTTTAAATTTTTCTTGAATAAAATAAACTTGCGGTCGCCTGCCGAGGTCGCAAAGTAATATTTTTATTGTCAATTCAAATCCTAGAAATATATCTACAAATAAGAACTTCCCGACCTTTTGCGTTTGTTTGCTCTTTTTTTTTCTTTCGTTTCTTTGACTAGTGACCTTGACTTTTTATGTATTAAAATCAATACATAAAAAAATATATATATCTATATTTAAATGTTAAGAAATCCTTAAACCATCTTTAGATGGATTCAAACTTATTATTTACTTGCAAGAAGTATCTAAATGAAATTAACCACAAATAATAATTCAATTAAAAAAAAGTATACCTTTAAATTGTAACTAATTAGCTAATTAAGATTATAATATAAATTTTGAATCTTTCTATTTGTATTTACTTAATATTACATTAAAACATCTGATTATTAAATAATACAACAATTAAACCATCCTAGAAACTAAAACCCCCAATATATAGTTGTATAATGTTCATATTTTCTATATTCTTCTTTCCATTCACATATACATTTAAAATTTTATTTTTTATCTGTGATTACAAATTTCATTTTTCAATACTTCCATTGGTATAACAATATTTCTTCAATAAATATATATATAGACACATTTTAACTTATTTAATTCTATTAATATTTTAGATAGTTTGGTGTAATTACCGTACTTTACTCTTGTACTAACATGAATAAATATGGAAATTAGTTTTGTAGTAATATTGTTTTTCAGAATTTTCATTATTGCCTCTGTGGTTCTGTTGTTCAATTAAAATATTGATTTATAGGATGATTGTATTTCCATTTATATTTTCGTCATATTTGTTCTTCAATTTTTTCAAAGAAATTAAGAAAATTTTAGATTATATGTGAAAAAAGTTGTTTATTTTCTCAAAAAAACAAATTAAAATCGCTGTTCCTTCTTCCACAGTGGGCCATATGAAATTATTTTATTACCGTTTGCTATGTTTTCGAGGCCGTTAATTTCGAAAAAAAAAGTTTGAAAAACAGTCTAAAGCTACTAGTTTTTGAGATAAAGCATCAATACTGATTTATCGAGAAAATTTAATTTTACGCAAGACTAAGCAAAATTAGTGGATGAAATTTGTTCAGATTTATACTAGATCATGCTTGTTCTAATCCTCCAGCTAGCCTACAACATTGGACAAAATCAGATGAGCCATTTTCAAAATGTCGATGTTTCAAGGGATATACGTTTGTGTTTACGTAAGTGAATTTAGTGAATATAATTTGCTGAAATTGATACTCTGGAGTCAATTTATATTAATCCCAATTTTCCTCTAATTTTGGGTCAAATCAGATAAAAACTTTTTTCAAAACATGTGGGTTTTTAGAAAAATACATTTGCTCATGCGTAAGCGAAAGTAGACGATGGTATTTGAGAAAAATGATGTTGGATCATTTTTACGCTAATCCCCGATTTTCGTTCAAGTTTGGTCAAAATCGGACTAGCAGTTTTCGAAATATAATTTTGCCAAAGTCAGTAGTTGATGAAATTGATGTGGTTTAAGTCCCACATTATTGTCTATATCATAACCTTAATTTAACTATACGGAATCAAATTTGTACCATGATATCTATTACTTATAATACGACTAAAAATCTTCGATATTGTGGATAAACTTTTGTATGTAATATTTAAAACTTGATACTAACTAAATTTTTAACATCCCTTTGGTCTGTATTTTTATAATTTTCATAATATTTTGGTTTTCTGATATTAGTGAACGCACTACTTTTCGTTTTACTTTCTCATAACCTACAGGGTGATGGACCTTAAACATAAACTATAAGTTTTTTTTTATTACCATAAGTAACGAAGAAAACACCTTGTTTTAATTGAAATTTTTGCTATCGTTTATTTTTAAGCAGACCCTTCTTATTGAGTGTGTGGCAACCGTCAACATCTCCCGGATGACTAAAAGATTTAAAATTTATCTATCAAAATAATTAAAATTAGATTCTTTACGATTTAACGACTTTAGGTCTCACAAATTAGATATTTCTCTTCCTACCGTAGAGGGAAACAATTAAAAATGGAAAAAAAAGAAAACTGATATTCTGATATTTGACAAAAAAACATAACTCTATAAAAATCTCTGGGTAATGATAGAGGACATACTTGTTTTTATCATTGAAAATTCCAATATTATGCCGGAAAATAAAATAAATCACTTTGTTTTGACTGAAACTTCTTATTAAGTGTTTGGCAACCGTCAAACATCTCTCGGATGTCTAACAGATTTAAATTTTTGAATTGAAATTTATCCATCAGTATATCTAAAATTGGATCTTTTACAAGAAAAAATTAAGTACTTACAAGGGTAAGGAATCGCCTATTTCAATGTAATTTTTTTTTTGTGATACTAGATTGAACAATATTTTGGCGTGTTCTAGGGTTATATTATCGTATACTGCCTTTGCTCTGAATGTATTTAATGGCTATTGTGGGCCAATAGATTTGTTTTTTGTGTAAACTATTAAAAAAATGATTATTGACCGTGTTAAATGAGTACAATAATAAACGAGGAATTCCATCCAAATGTTTATTGTAAATATATGTATATATAATTGACCGTAAACATTTAAATGTAAGATAGTCAAAAAAAGAACAAACACTTTATAACTATTTTAATGTCCGACGTTTCGCCCCACTTTGCAGGGCTTCATCAGAGCTAAAAAGATTAAAAAATAAAAAAACTGAGAATATTACAACAATAAGGTAATTTAAGATAGGATAAATATTATGTAAAAATATACTGATAAGAAATTACATATAAATAAAAGGAAGGAAGACATAAAATAGTATCAATATAAAATAAACTTGAATAAACAATGATAAGAATAAAAAATAAATAACAATGGCCAGAGTAAATTTTTTTTTAAAAATACGTAAAATATACAGTTGAAAAAGTACAGGAGACGTACATACGGGAAACAATACGGGGAAAAAATAAAGTAGAGATTAAATAAACGTCTTGAAAGAATAAATATAAATAAAAGTAATAATAATAATGATAATGATAATAAATGAGCAACGAACAAATCAGGACCACCTACCTGTTCAAAGCGAAAGGTTGAACAGAAGGCGACAATAAAGCAGAAGTGTGGAGGAGTAGGGAGGAGGTGGCCAGCCGTTTAACGGCTATATTTCTATTTCAAATACGTCGCGTATACAGGAAGTAGTCATAAAGATATGACGAAAAATGAAAGATACAGAAATATGATAATAATAACTATAATAATTTTCTAATTTAGGAATAACTAAGTAAAATTAGAATGATAAATATCGTTACTAATAATACGAGTATATACTGAAGAAAATATAGTTAGGATAGTTAATACAATGTAGGATATAATAACAATAATTGTAAAAGAAGTAACTAATAATAAGTAAAAATAAATAAAGAGAATTAAAAAAAAATTTAACAAAGAAATAAATAAGAAAAATAATTAGACAATGTTAACAACTGTTTTTATGTATCGTAAAAATAATCATTTATCTACACTGATAATAGTAATAGTAAAGATACCAAATTTTTTGTATCTTTTTAGCCATGATGAAGCCCTGCAAAGTGGGGGGAAACGTCGGACATTAAAATAGTTATAAACTATTTGTTCTTTTTTTGACCGCAACCCAAACTATCTTCTTATATTTATTGTAAATGTTGTAATTCTTCTGGCTCTATTGGCATTAGATGAAAACGAATATGCTCATGAAGAATCCCAATGATCCCAATGTACATATAAATTCATACATATTTATTTATCGAATAAATAATTTTTCAAGTTAATTTGTATGTGTTTTTTACTTTGACGATTTCATTTATTCAATCATTTTATATTAATATTTTGTTATACAATTTTTTATCTCAGCTATTGTGAAGATTTCTTTATTAACACTTTGTGAATCTCTATTTAGCATTTAAATTATTTTTAGCGACCTCTTAATGTAACGTTTCAAACAACCTTGATATTATTTTGTGCACCTAAAGTGGTGATTTTGCCACCTGCGTGTTGGGGCAAAATGATATTGTGAAGACCCTATTCACGCAGGGCGTAAATAGTAGGCAGAAAGGTGTCAAATGACTTGCGCATTGGACCAAGGAGGGACCTCGAATAGGAGACCAGGATTAGTTTTCACTTTTTTTTACTTACCTAAATCAAAAAAAAAATTGTCATATATTTTCCATTTTAAAATTATTGAATTAAGATTGAAAATAACAAAGGGAAGTCTAATGCCTAAAAATATCCAAGATCATACTTATATCACTGCTCCCACACAATATTTCACGTGTTTTAGTTTTGTCAATAATATTTAATAAAATTCTAATATATAACAAGATGTGTATGAAGAAATATGTCATTGAATTTTGAAAGGAAATGTAATGATGACGGAGTACGGTATCCAGTTTCGTTTATGTGTTTACGCCTGGAAACCCATTTCCAATGAAGATATCACTTTTTTTCTTTTTTATTGAGTTTCTAGAAGGAAAATGTTTACACTTAAAAATTTTCTGCTTTTTGTATTGTTGTTTCTACACACTCCCATCAAAAACATTTTTTTTTTTAAGCAGGCAGTATTTTTTTCAACAGCTAACTCGCATTTTATGTTATAAAATAATTCAAATTTTTAATTTTTTAAATACAACAGGAGCAGTATATGTTCTTGAAAAGTAGTTATTTAACTATTTCAGGTAATAGCACCGAAGTTATATTTTATTTTTGCTCATTTTTGATTTAATGCCCTATATCTTGAAAAATGCCCAGCGCATGATAAAAAGTATCAATTCCTTTTTCGAAGTAGAGTAAATTTGTTAATATTTGAGCACTAATAGAACTCTTCACGTTCAGTATTTTCCGAGATGAAGTTTTTCAAACACTAATATATTTTCCCAAATAACAAGGAACTACATTTTGTGAATATATTTTAGCAAATATCTTCAAAACTACTACTTGGTAAATAATCATTGTAAATTATTTATGGTTCATTTAACAAGCTTCAATGGTCATCCGTAACTCGGGTGGTTAGGCTCAGTCTTACCTTTCTTAGATCGAATGGCGGCGATGGTTCGAATCCGGCCTGGGACGTTGACTTTTTTCATTGAGTGGTGGTCCCACAAAATGAATGACTTGATCCCCAACCATGGTTAAACAGTAAAGGATTCCAAAGGGAGTCTTGGCCAAAAAAAAATCTTCACATTGAGCCCAGTAGAATCTTTACGTTCAATATTTTCCAACATATAGTTTTTTATACACAAATATTCTTTTCAAGTATCTAATATTCTTTTAAGTTGATTATTAATGAGTTTTCACATTATCTGGTGAAATATGATTTTTATTTCTACATTGTAGGTTATAAATATGTTAACACCATTTTAGCAGTTTGCAACATACATTGAACATTTGTCATATCTAGAGAAAAGTTCGTTATCACAGGAACTATTGAGCTAGTTAAATGAACCATAAAGTAGTTTATAAAGAACATCCTGGCAAGAATAACAATTTTCATGATATTTACCAAATTAATTTCACTAAATGTTGATTTACCGTTGTTTGAGAAAATATGTCAGTGTTAAAAAAAAAAACTGTATCCACGGAATCATTGAACACGAAGAACTCTATTAGGGCACACATTGAAGCTCGCTAAATGCAAAGTAGTTTAGCTACTTCTTACACTTAAGGAGTTATTAGCTATAAACACATGACAGACATATTTATATACTTTTTGTGATTATGTTTTTCAAACATTTTTACATAAGAACCTGTTTGTAGAAATTAATTTACACTTATTCCTGATTACCTCCAAATTTTATTTTTACTACACTATTACGAGAGAGCGCGGTAGCCACGGGGTAAGGTGCATGGTTGCTAACTTCAAGGACTCGAGTTCGAATCCCGCTGGGCAGAAAATTGTTTTCTGTTACACTGTAGCCGTGCGTCAACTCCTGTGGGTTCTGGAGCCCTCGTAGGGTCCACCCATCCTCTTAAATTGTGTACTCTTAATTGGGTAAAAATCTGGTGGTCGCGCGTGATTTTGACCAAATTACCTGCTTGCACAACCGTTGGTCTAGTAACAGTACTTCAGGTACAGATTTTATTTTTTTTCTTAATAAGCTATTATGAAATAGAAACGTACAGCTTCATTATGATATGTAATAAAATAATGATGAAGTATATTTTTTGCCTACTTTGCATGAAGCGACTTTTGTATTTTTTAAAAATTTTGTGTACATTTAATACAACTGACAGTATTCTTTTGTTATTCATCATTACAAAATTAATTTGTTTGTATGTTATTACCCCAGTATGCCATAACAAGAGCAATGAAATAATTCAGACTGACTGGTCTAGAAAAGTGGAATACAATTTCTTTTCTTTTTTTAATGATAAAATTAACTTAAAAAAACAGTTAAATAACAATTTTCAAAGTAATCGAAAAAAAAAAATCTCAAACGTTTTACCTTATTTCCTTTTATATAAGACTAATTTGTCTCTGCGACAACTCTCGCATTATATATGTTTCCATTTTTTCTTAAATTCATTCAAAATATAAGCGATATATTATTATACTCATACTTATAAATATTATCAATAAAGTCTATTCAACACACTCAGTTGCTTAAGCTGCATTCTTTATGATGACCTTTAAGTAACGGTTTACATAATAAGTAATTACATTGCTCCACTAGAAAATGTCACTTCAGTTTTACAGCTAAGATTCAGCTGTCTGTAAACTTATATAGAATTATATTTAGGCTACGAATTATTGGTGGGAACCCGCAGGTGGTTCTGAATAATTTAATATATGAATGCTAAATTCTCAAAAACTGTTTATTTTTGGGGCTTAAGAATACTGACCCAATAATATACTAACACAATATATATTAATATATAATATTGAAACATAATATACGGTCCGAAGGAAGTGAGTTTTGAATAGTTCCAGTTAGAATTTAAGTTCGAATTTGAGATTCGTCACTTCTCCATAAAATTTAAGGAATTGAATGGTCTTGATACATCATAGGTCAATCTACGTTTTAGTTTTGTCAATAATATTTAATAAAATTCTAATATATAACAAGATGTGTATGAAGAAATATGTCATTGAATTTTGAAAGGAAATGTAATG